>NC_033794.1:50445535-50514021 GCF_001876935.1 Asparagus officinalis | reverse complement strand
CTGCGTACTAAAGCTCGCCCGCAACTTCGCTCAGATCGATCAAGGGAAGTAAACTTAGTGCGAGAACCGAGGGAGGCATCCTATCGCTACCAAAGTCCCCACGTTAAACAAGAAGGACATTCCCTCCACTTCTGTTATAATCTTGATTCATTAGTTTGTAATAAGTTATTTTTATTAATACAAACGAAATCCCCATTTCGGGAAATCAAATTTTATTCATACAGAAGATGACGACCACAGTGGGAGAAACCGTTTCTTCAACTGAAATAGTGGTGGCGCAGTTCAACAAAATTGTGGCAGGGATAACTGTTGAGTCTCTCGTGATCGAGTTTGATGAGTACTTATCTTCATCCTCTTCTGGTGGCAATATGTTTCGCAAGTGCTATAGAGTTGCACGTGTGACCCAGCCCCAAGTAGCCGAGGCAACCACGCCGGAGAACTCCGCCCGAGCAAACACAGGGGGTTCTATCTCCCCCAAGCCCATCACGGTCGAGCCGAAGGCAAAGGATGCAAGTTCAAGGACTGCACGAGGGGTCATTGAACGATCCTCGTAGGCCCCCATGCAAGAGGAGATGATGGTTCATGTCGACGCGGGCTTCGCCTTCGCCATCAACATGAACGCTCCCCTCTTCAAAAGAGCAAGCCAAAACACAAGGTTCCTAATTTTTGTGAACTGAACCGATCAGGCAAGCCCACCTACTTAAGTGGGCTTTGCTCTATTGACAATGTTCCCAAAATTGGCGAACTTGCAGTTCAGGGTGAGCCTAGCAGTTCAGGCGAGCCCCACAAGATTCGCTCCACGAGCAAGGTTCTCAATTTTGGCGAACCGCTCAAATCAGGCGAGTCCACCTACTCAGGCGGACTCCCCTCTTCAGGCGAGGTTCCCAAATCTGGCAAACTTCACAAGTATGGTAAACTTCGCAGTTCAGGCGGACTTCATAAAACAAGTGAATTTCACCAAGCTCGTCTGATAGCCTAAGCTCGCATGCAAGCTCAAATAGGCGGATTTCACCAAGCTCGCCTGACGGACCAACTTCGTCAGCAAGCCGACATTCGTCAGAAAGGCAAAGCAGCAGCTCGCCAGACAGGCGCAATGCACCAAACTCACCTAACAAGCGATCCTCACCAGCCTGAACCTTACCAACAGGCCCAAGCTCGCCTGTCAGGGCGAGCTCACCAGATTTCAACACTTGGAGATTTTCCCAAGTGATCTCCCAAGTGCTCTCTTGAGCCCTCTTATTGTAAGCACTCGTTTGGTCTTTCTGATGCTGGGGGTTGTCACTATCAACTTACATAGGATCTCAGAGGACGCTTGACTTACAAACGCACGCTCTACGAGGCAATTCCTTAATGCCATTGCAAGAGGCTCATTGCGGCACTGCTTGAGCACTGCCGGTGTGCTGAAACGCCTAAACCATTAGTGTTCGAAAGACTCTTTTGCCTGAACCTCACCAACGGGCCCAAGCTCGCCTGTCAGGGTGAGCTCGCCAGATTTCAACACTTGGAGATTTTCCCAAGTGTTCTCCCAAGTGCTTTCTTGAGCCCTCTTCTTGCAAGCACTCGTTTGGTCTTTCTGACACTGGGGGTCATCACTATTAACCTACATGGGATCTCAGAGGACGCTTGACTTGCAAACGCATGCTTTACGAGGCAATTCCTCAGTGCCATTGCGAGAGGCTCATTGCGGTGCTGCTCGAGCACTGCCAGTGTGCTGAAACGCCTAAACCATTAGTATTAGAAAGACTCTTTCAGCAACCATCAGAGACAAGACCTCTCCGCCAAAGACGCAATAGTCAGAGGAGACGAGCTTCCGATGATGTGGATCTCCCCGCCGCAACTGTCAATGTGACGGGGAAGTCTAAGGCCATTGAGCATGAAGGTATCCACCAATGCACTCGCGTCCAAATGGGGGTAGCCAATCCGTTTAACTACACGTGCCTAGCAACCGTCTCTGACGATGACGATGATGATTGCTCGGTAGTGGCAACGTCGCAGGCTTCAAGCTCTATTCAGGATGAAGGCGCGAAAGTGCACATGACCAACACCCCTAATGAGATATTCAGGAGACTCGACGAGCAACAAGCAACCATTAATTCCCTAAAGGAGATGCTGGAACAGCTTCTGAGCGAGAAGAAGAAGAAAGAGAGGACTTCACGGGCTTCGCGTAAATCCTCAAAGCATAAAGAGCGGATGCCTACTCCTTCTCACTCCTCATCCGAGTCATCTAAAGGAGCATCATCTTCGGATCATAATCCAAGGGACAAAAGGCTCGACGAATTCCAAAGTCAACTCGACGCCTTGAAGCTCTAGAAGTGTATGGACAAGTTGGGGGTTGTCAGACCATATCCAATCGAATGGGATACAGTATCCTACCCGGTGAAGTTTCAGCCACTGGACCTCCTACAGTTCGATGGCAAGAGTTCTCCTACTCAGCACATTTATTACTTCCAGGCGCAGACTAGACACATAGTGGGGAATGATCCCATTATGACTCGACTGTTCATTGGTACTCTCAAGGGGGTCGATTTTGAATGGTTCCACGGATTAGAGCCTGGATCCATCACTTGCTGGAAGGACATGGAACGACTCTTCATGGCCAGATTCTTCGATGAGGATAACAAAGTATCTGTGACCACCCTGCTAACTGCAAAGCAGAAGAAGACTGAGTCTGTAAGCAACTTTGTCAAGAGGTTCAGGAATCGATCGCTACATACACGTGATCAGGTTTCTGAGGCCACTCTTATTAAGATGTGTCGGAACAATCTCTCCATCGACATCCTATCCAATATGGGCACTATCACAGCTCGCTCATGGAAAGACTTAATCTGCCAAAGAGAACAAGTCGAGAGCCTGCTCAAGCGTATGGATGCTGAAGAGCCATGTGGATTTGAAGGAGGTGATGACCAAAAAATTTTTACTTTGATAGTGGAAACCACTTCCCCATCTAAACCCTCTTCAAAATAGAGGGGCAATGCTTCGAAGCATGAGAAGCCCATGATGGCATCTGCTGAGTTTGTCAACTAGGACCCAAACTGTGAGGCTGACTGCGAAGACTTTGCTACTATTGGCCAAAGATGATCAGTGATGTTTAAATACGTCAATCGCAGGAGAACCTACAGCCGATAGCCACTTCATTACTCATTCGTAGTGGAGACATTTTACTTGAATGGGCAACGTGTCGGTAGAATATTTCATCCAAATCTCCCACTCGGTCAAATCTTCTTACAGTTAGGACCAAAGCCAAGTTCTCTCGCCAACTTTTCTAATAAGATGGTGGGTTCCTAAAACTATCAAGTTAACTGCCACCTTTGATAGCTATTTCTCCATCAGTCTCATTCAACTGGATAATGGATCTTGTAAAACTATCAAGTTAACTATTACCTCTGATAGTCTCCTCCAAATTTTCCCCATCGATCCTCTCCAATAGAACGATGGGACCACTCCCACTGTCACCTTAACAATCACCTCTTACAAATCAACTTACCAGTCCTCTTCAATAGGATTGTAAGTCCACAAAGTTGCTCAAATCGTAACAAACAACCATGTCATGTTAACATCACACCTCTGACCAAAATCAACTTACCACTCCTCTTCAATAGGATGGTAAGTCCACAAAGTTGTTCAAATCGCGACAAACAATCATGTCATGTTAACATCACACCTCTGACCAAAATCTACTTACCGACTCTCTTCAATGGAGCGGTAGGTCCACAAAGTCGCTCCAATCACGGTAATTCCTATCAGGTTAACGATTATCTCTGATAGCCGACACCGTCATTTCTACAAATGACGTTGTCCGATCAGTCATCATACTCATACGTCCCTTAGCGACCTGATCCTTTTCGAGCGTTCTAATATCCTTAGAACAATCGATGGATAGTAGTCTACCAAGTGATGGCTCCTATAATAATCAATCATCACACTCATACGTCCCTGAATGATTTAATTCCCGCAGCACCGTCTTTCCTGCAAAAGGTGTTGTTGTTTGATAATGGCCTACCAAGCAATGTGTTTTTATCTAAATAGTGGCCTACTATGCGATGTGCCGCTATTTCGGGTTCGTCTTTGCCCCAAGAGAAGATAAATTCGGGTTCGTCTTTGTCCTAAGAGAATACAAATCAGGGTTCGTCTTTACCCCAAGAGAAGACAAATCAGGGTTCATCTTTGCTCCAAGAGAAGACAAACTTCTCCACCTGACTCCAACGGGTATACAAGTATAAATTGTTTCTCAAACCTCCAATTGGTATATGAGGCTAAACTGTTCCTTACCTTTGACGGGAAGTTCCTGGAGAATGCTCTTAATGATAACCTAGCAACCTGCAACTGGTATACGAGGCTAAGTTGTTCCTTACTTTGATGTGAAGTTCTTAGAGAATATTCTTAAGGATAAGTCGCCAACCTCCAACTGGTGTACGAGGTGAAACTACATCCTGACTCCAACGAGTATACGAGTATAAACTATTTCTCAAACCTCCAATTGGTATATGAGGCTAAATTATTTCTTACCTTTGACGGGAAGTTCCTGGAGAATGTTCTTAAGGATAACCTGGCAACCTCCAACTAGTATACGAGGCTAAGCTATTCCTTACCTTTGACAGAAAGTTCTTAGAGAATATTCTTAAGGATAAGCCGGCAACCTCCAACTGGTGCACAAGGTGAACTACCCCCTAACTCTAACGGGTATACGAGTATAAACTATTTCTCAAACCTCCAACTAGTGTATGAGGCTAAACTGTTCCTTACCTTTGATGGGAAGTTCCTAGAGAATATTCTTAAGGATAACCCGGCAACCTCCAGCCGGTGCATGAGGTGAAACTGCTCCTTTCCTCCAACCAATGCACGAGGCTAAACTGCTCCCTATCCTCCAACCAGTGCACGAGGTGAAACTACCCCTTTACTCCGACAAGTATACGAGTATAAACTAATGCTCCTTTCCTCTAACCGGTGCACGAGGTGAAACTGCCCCCTTACCGACAAGTATATGAGTATAAATTGCTGCTCCTTTCCTCCAACCGATACACGAGCCTAAACTGCTCCCTATCCTCCAACCGATGCATGAGGTGAAACTACCCCTTTACTCCGACAAGTATACGAGTATAAACTGATGTTCCTTTCCTCCAACCGGTGCACGAAGCTAAACTGCTCCCCTTACCTCCAACTGATATACGAGGCTAAACTGCTCCCTTACCTCTAACTAGTACATGAGGCTAAACTGCTCCCTTTCCTCCAACCGGTACGTGAGGTGAAACTGCTCCTTTCCTTTGACTGGTATACGAGGTTAAACTGCTCCCTACATCCAAACGCCTCAAATGGCTAAGGATAGAGGAGAAGTTTTAACATTGAGCCTAAGGGTAACTCCTCGACAACTTACCATGCTAAGGGCAAGAGCATGGCTAGTCCAACTCAAACGGTAGTTGGTAAAGACAAATCAAGTCCGTTGATAGCTGAGGGTTTGTTCAAAATCCTAGATGGTGATCATCAGCTGCGAGTGAAGAGGTCAACTTCACCGAGCTCGTTAGAGGGCTCCTCACTCCATCTAAGCAAGGATCACTTTATAGGTCTTCATATCTAAAGTGTTCCAGACCCCATGTGACCTGATTCAGGTCCGAAAACTTTGGAGGGGGTTTTGTAGATAATAAAAATTGTCTTTAATCCCTATCAGAGAAGTTAAGAACAAAACTGCTAAAACCTCGCCAGAAATGGCAAAAAAGGGGAAAAGCTGATATCTCTCAAACCGGAAGGAATTTGGCAAAATAGATAGGAGAAATCTGAACCCTATAGGGTTGGTTTGGTCATCTCTGTCTCGTCGAGATAGTCGATTTTTATATATAATTTGTCTAATTCCGACTTATGGTTTGAACGTTATGACATGTTCTTCGTAGCATGATTCTGGAGCTCGCCTGCAAAGGAGTTTAGCTCGCCTGAATGAGGCTGGCTCACCTACACAGCCTCGCCTGTATAGCCTCACCTACATGCTTGAAATTAGCCTACACAGCCTCACCTGCACAGCCTCACCTGCATGCTAGAAGTTCACCTGCACAGCCTCGCCTGCATGCTAGAAGTTCGCCTACACAGCCTCGCCTGCATGCTAGAAATTCGTCTGCACAGCCTCGCCTGCATGCTAGAAGTTCGCCTGCATAAGGCAAGCTCGCTCGATGGCTGGAAGCTCGCCTGCACAAGGATAGCTCGCCTGACAGCTAGAAGCTCGCATGTATGACCCAAGCTCGCTTGCAGACTCGCCTGCCCCCCTGAAAGCTCGCCAGCTCGCCTGACATCCCAAGCTCGCCTGTAATGACAAGCTCGTCTGTACACCTGGACCAAGTCAGCCACTTGAGCTTAAAACATGAGAGTGGGTACACCCACTCTCCATGATCTAAGGGATGAAGTATGGTTCTCCTCACCTCTAATGGTCACATCCCAAGATTTAAGGGATGGAGTTATGGTCCCCCTCAACCACAATCCCACAATTTGAGGGAGTAGCCATGTTTCTCTTCCACTATAAATAGCCAATGATGGTTATCAAAAGAGAGGTCTTGAACCCTGGATCAAGACCGAACCTATTTAGCTCCTTGGCAATCAGTTCTCTTAAGCTCTAAGAGAATCGAGCATGGCACTTTGTATTGTTCTTGCACTGTAGCATTTTCTTTCTGCTTTCGGCCTTGATAGCCATTAAGCTCGGGAACTCGAACTCGATCAACACGAGCTTCTACTATGTACTGAAGCTTGTCCGCAACTTCGCTCGGATCGTTCAAGGGAAGCAAACTTGGTGCGAGAACCGAGGGAGGTATCCTATCGCTACCAAAGTCCCCACGTTAAACAAGGACGGCATTCCCTTCGTTTCTGTTATAATCTTGATTCATTAGTTTGTAATAAGCTATTCTTATCAATACAAACAAAATCCCCATTTTGGGAAATCAAATTTTACTCATACACTAGGGAATGGGAACGTGAACAACCCCACGACGTATTAGACTAAGGAGAAATGTACTAGACCTTCTACTCAATCTAATACGCTAAGCATCAAGCAATATAAAGCGAAGGCACGGGTCCCCGATCAGAGTAGCAAGAATATAATAAACAACTCAGAACAAAATGATACATCTCACAAATGAAATATCATGCCAGACATAATATTCGAGTTAACATGTTCTGATACAAAACAATCCAGCTAAAATACTAGAAAATATAAAAATACACTGAGCATGTGGAAAAGAAATGTGCTACAAAAGTAAACAAGGACCATCGAACAACCAAAGAAAATAACTAAGCTTCGATTTCTTCTGCTTTTCCTGCAAGGCACTCCTCTGAGAATACTCTGGCTCTTACTGAACTTGTCTGTCCTCTAAATCTGACGTACAACCCGAGAGAACAGGAGTATGTCAGTGTACATGGTACATGGCAAGATCCCAAAAGGAAGAATAGAAATGGTCGAACGACCAATGCAATATCAGATGCAACAACAATAATGACAATAGAAACGTGTAACTGAAAATCTAACAATCTAGATGTAATCCAATACTAGAGTATAACAATCAGAAGAATCTATAAACATCCGAGTAACAAGGTCATATAACTAGATGGAATTAATACTTAAAAATCTACAACGCGAGACATAGTACGTCGAGCAAAATAATCCAAACAAGAAAACCCTAATGTATATACCATATGTCTCAAATTGTAGATAATTAAATATTAATCTTGATCTATATATGAAAAGAAATATAACTAGTCCACATCTTACCAGAATCCATAATCATCCACGGTGATAACCTATATAAGGTGATAATAAAGGTAATTCTAATTGTAGATATCAAACAAAGCCTACCATAGGACACACGAGCATATTATTCTTATTTTACATGTTATTTGAATTGGAGAAGAATATTTTTATATATATAATCGGATCCTTATAAACCTGTCTGGGGGTCATGCCTTCAAGTCAAGTATTGACCCTTTGGCCCATGTATACATATAACTCGCGTTATCAAGAAAGCACATGTGCCCGTTTATATACATGTTATATTCTCCGTCCAATTCCCCTTTATAAACCTCATGTTTGTTAGTTTAATTTAAGTGACTGTATATGAAATATTGTGCACTAGCCACGAAGTAATCGTGGAACGACTTCTATAAAACTATGAAAATAACCGCGACCCATAACACGTTTGATCAAGAGTGCATCGTCTGGTCAATGCTATAATAGTAATAGTCAAGGAAACCTCATACCGAGATATCGATATCAAGGAAACTCGAAACTCCTTACATCGGGATATTGATGCGGAATAAACATGTATCAAAAAGGTTGCAAGTGCACAACCATGTCAAGTTATAGTATTTAAGATATCGATCCCACGAGGAAGGTGTTTTGTAGGAGAAAATATAAAATTGGTTCTTATGTTGTGTGCGTGACAAATAAGATTGGTGAGTGAATATGATTGTGAAGAGATTTAAAGAGTGAAAGTGGTGTGTAAGTAGGTGCAAAGTGTAAGTGAGAGTGGATGTAAAAGAGAATGAGTATGATCAATAAGGTGAGAAGGAAAAATGAATAAAACAAGAAACAAATAAAAAAATCAAGAATGAAGAACAAAATTCTAGAATAAAAGAAAATGCAAGAAATTAAAGATGGTGGATTCAATTATAGATATGGGTAATCTAAAATTGAACCCACTTCTTAGAAAAGGGCGATTCCCTAGAGGGTTCTAGCCTAAAGGCGAATCAAACAAAATAAAAATAAACAAAAAGAAAAAAACTAAACCCATAAGGGTTCTAGCCTCAAGGTGAATAATGTAAGAATTTAAAATCTAACTACAAAATAAATTACAAAATCTAAACTACAAAATAAAATTATAAGAATTAAATGCAAGAAAATAAATCTATTCTATAAGCATGAAATAAATCTAAGGCAAGAGGGTTCTAGCCTCTTGGCTATTTAACAAGAAAATAAAATCTAAACTACAAGCATAGAAATAAATCTACACTAATAAGCAATAAAAAGGAAATAAAAGAGAAATGCAAACCTTCAAATAATTCTTCATCTTCATCTTTATCTTCATCATCCAACAAAGAGAAGAAGAAAAAAATTTAAAGTGGAGAAAAAATTATTATTATTAATTGCACCAAAAGTTACAATTTTAGAAGGCCTTCTCAATTAAGAGTAGCCCTCCTCTCTAAAAGGAGTTACATAAATTTTCACACCCTTAACCCCTCACTCTCTACCTCTATTTATAGTAATCATCAATGAATATGAGCCATTGGATTTGTCTTGAGCCCCAAGCAAATAAATCTCCACCTTTAAATTTGCTTTTTGTTCTTCTCTAGCCCAACATAGGAGGCCCAATATATTTGATTTTTAAAAGAAAATCAAGATCCAATTGCAGCAGTTCAAACTCCGGCCCAATTGCATTTCTGCAGCAGTCCAAAGTCCAGCATTTTATTTTCAAAATCAACTCTGCAGCAACCGAGTCAATGGAGATTTGATCCAAGCAAGTCCGGCCCAATCATCTGTAGCAAAGAGTCCGGCCCAATCATCTGCAACAAAGAAACAAGTCCAATGCAGCAATCAATATTAAAAGCCAAGTCACATCCGGTCCATCAAGCAAATCAAATTCGGTTTCACATCCGGTCCATCAAGCAAATCAAATTCGGTTTCACATCCGGTCTCCATGCAGCTTGATTTTCTGCAGCTCAAATCCGTGGAGCTTCATTTGATAAATCTGTGGCCCAACCAATTTGGAGAGTTCATTTGATTTTTAGAGCAGCAAGTCTTTGGCCCATAGAGCTTGAAAAAGAAAATCAAAATCCAGCAGCCCAGCAGGTCCGGCCTATTGATGAAAATTTGATTTTTAAAATTGCAGCAAAGTCCGGCCCATAGCTATCCTTGCATCCAAATTGAAGAGCTAAATTCGGTCCAATGCATCAATTTTTTTAATGGGCTTTGGGCTTTCAAATTCTTTTCCTCTTTTAAGCTTTTGCTTCATGGGCTTCTAAAATACTACAAAATAGAGAAGAGAGATTTTAAGGGGTTTTTACATTTAATAATATTTATTTATATTTTTATTTAATTATGTGCAAACTAATCTAACAACAATTATTAATGGTATATTTATTCATGTAAAATAGATAATGAGGGTATAAAATTATAATAAAAATATGATTATCAGATATCGATGTTAAGGTGAGTATAATCATGCTTTGAAGCACGCTTGTAAATCATATTTTTAACAGGAGTTGTCTTCATGTACAATCTCTCCTATTAGATAACAACTAGGTGATAAAGTAACAATTTCTACATAGTCATTCATCAAACAAATCTCATGCATGTAATAACATATCATAGTCTAATCTATACATGTAATTCATAACAGATCTAAATATTGAATGACGAGTCAAAAAGAAGCGGGATCTTGCCTCGGGTTTTTGTCGAACATATCGATGTTGACGTGCGAGGCTACGGTGAATGGCCGTGAAGGCAGCGACGGGAGGAGGATGGCGAGGTGAAGGGTGAGATGACAGCGATGTGACGGTGAATCTAAAGGAGCTTGGGGTGGCTCGAGCGGAGGTCGAGGTGATGCTACTGGGGTGATAGGAGGCAGGCTATGGGCGCAGACGGCTGGCAGGGCGGAGGGCCGAAGGTGGCTAGTCGGCGTGCGGAAAGTGGAACGCGGTAGAGGCAGGTTTGCAGGCTTTGGTTGAGGCGGCTATTGAAGTGAGCGGAGGTAATTTCGGTAGAGCAAGGAGAGGGAGAGAGGGCGTTATCGGCCAAGCAGAGGAGAAGGCCGGGAAGCCGCATGGGGCGTACGGAACGGAACAGAAAGAGGGGGAAGCGGCGTGGGGCTCCTAACCGCGGGTTTAATGCGGATGTTGCGTGGCTAATTGGTGGAGGATGGTGGCCTGAGGAGGACTTAGGCGAGGAAGGAGTGAAGAGGAGGTCGTTAAGCGGTGACGAGGAAGGTAGCTACCGAGTGGTGGCCGAGGTTGATTGGTGTGTGGTGAAGGGGAGCGGGGCTAGGTGGCAATCGGGCTGAGGGAGGGGGACTGCGACGAGGTGGCTACGGGCTAAATGGCGGCGGAAGAGTGAGGTCGGCCCGAGCTGGCATGGGGCGCCAGAGGGATGAGCGGGAGCGGGGCTTTTGGGACGAGGCTAGACGTGGAGAAGAGCTGAATAGAGAGCGAAAGAAAAGTAGCCGGCGGGTGATTAGAAAGAACGAGAGACGAGGAGAGACGAGATGACGACGAATCAAGAGAGACGAGAGAGAGAGAGAGAGAGAGAGAGCAGAGAGAGAGGTTCATTGTAGGTTTTAGTGTTAAGGGTTAAATAATTAAGAATAATTAAGAAAAATAATTAGGAAAAAATAGGAATAATTAGGAAAAGATTATAATTTAAACAATACTTATAATAACAATAACAATAATATAATAAATATTAATTTAAAAGTTTTCAACGTAACAAGTTAATTTATAATTATCAAAATCATTAAATAAATATAAAATTGGATTTCAAATCGTAGAAAATTCTAGAAAATTGAGAAAATATAAATACTCTTTTAAAAATAATAATTTAATATTTTAAAATACCAGAAAAATTAATTTAACTAGTATCGAAAATTTATGATCATTACATTCTACCCCCTTAAAACAAATTTCGTCCTCGAAATTAAAATAAGGGAACCCAAAGATAGATATGGAACGATATCTACAAGCATAGGAGAATGTAAAATAATAACGACATAAAATATAAGATGTGACAGCTGAGATTCAGCATACATATAGCAGACCATAATAACAATATCATAACACACGGGAATCAATTTTTTCATAAAGGTGGATAGGAAATTACTTCAATCATTAAAATAACATAACATCAATTCAATAATATATACATGTCAAGGATAAAATTATAATCTCCTAATTTGTGATGCCCCCGGGTTTACACAAGGCTACAGTCTAAGGTGAAACCAATGATGTCAAACCTGTCATGCACCTATACTGTGCAATGACATGTTTCACCATCACAGAAATATCCCTCTAGTGGAAACAAATAAGACAGTATAGGTACAAGCAGATATAAAAGAGATGAAGACAAGAAATAGAATACAGAAATATTTGATAAATCTCCAAATAATCAGATCTCAGCTGATATAAAAGAAAATATGTCCAACAATTTAAAATAAATGATCCAAAATCTCAACTACAAGAGTCAACCGAAAAGTACATAAGCTCTCTCAGCTCTCAAAATGTAATAAAAATCTAAACATCAACTATAAGTATAAACTGAACATTTATAGAGCAGAACTGCTAAACATATTTGACGGCGACTATGCTAAAAATCCGTCAACCTACGGCTCTCCGAAACTCTGCTCTGCTGCCTGAAAAGAAGTGAAAACCATAGTGTTAGAGCGCTAGCAAGATCATCTCCATTCGCCCCTAGGGGAAGGGCTATTAGATATGATGAAAGCTCTACCTATAAGTGCATAGTCTACCTAGTTCATTTACCCTGTAATAAACTGGGAATACTTAGAAATTCACAACATGAGACTAGTACGTCGAACAAAATAATCCAAACAAGAAAACCCTCAAGTATATACCATATGTCTTAAATTGTGAATCGCTAAATATTAACTCCAAAACTAAGAATAAATGAATACAAGAAAGATAATACAAGAAATAGCACATCATACATCTCCAAAAATGTCTTATCAACTCCTCATACTACCCTTAGTGGGTAAAATAGATATTGACACACTCGTGTATCTAAGTTGTGAAATACTTTCACAATAGATCATATCGATGATGTTAATATTCACCTACACTTAGGTTATTTATCGAATCGTCCTTCTCTAGAATACTTCAACTCATCGCACCCCCGTGCGGAACGGTAAATAGATATGTCAGTTCATTGTACTCCCGTACGGACTAATAACTAGGTATGTCAATTCATCACACTCTCGTACGGACCGGTAACTAAGTATAATAACTCATCGCATAACCATGCAGACCGATAGATAGGTATATCAACCTCTACGCATCTTCGTGCGGACCGATAGATAGGTATTTCAACCTCTGCGCATCTTCATGCGGACCGATAGATAGGTATTTCAACCTCTACGTATCTTCATGCTGACAGATAGATAGGTATTTCAACCTCTACGCATCTCCACATGGACCGATAAAAAAGTGTAGTCTATCTGCGGTCTCATTGTAGGACCCAACTAAAGCACTCAGAGTATAGTCTATCCGCGGTCTCATTGTGGAACCTAACTAATCCCACCCAACCGATCATAATCATAATATATATAATAATAGTCGTTACTCTTAATGATTGTAACCTATTTGGATACCCCCAAACAATGTAATCATGCGTACTCAATTCTCGTACGTGTACTCTTCAAACTATGTGTGAATATCAGATCATGTCTTGCACATAATGCTCACCAAACGAATACACAAGCAAAAAGTTCAATCTCACAAAAGCCGACCTGATCAGTCGATCGATAACCTCATTGATCGACCGATAGGGTCATTCACAAAACAACAGGGCAAACACAAGCTTGTTAGTCAACTGATGCTTACCATCAGTCGACTGATGACCTCCCGTCAGTCGACTGATAACCTCCAGTCAGTCAACTGATGGCAACTTCAGTCGACTGAATAGGCCGAAAATACACAGTTTGTTCTTCTCTCGTGTTTTTTTTTAAACTCGGATTTTTATCAGATTATATGAATAAAACTTGATTCCATTGTCATGTATATTTAACCAGGAGTTTGTTTTAAACAAGATGAATCACATGATTACATAGATCTAGGGTTTAACATGCAAAACAACCTAATTCTTGTTTATTTCGACAATCTAAAGCATATAAAGATCTAGGGTTTAACATGCAAAACAACCTAATTCTTGTTTATTTCGACAATCTAAAGCATATAAATCATATTAAACTATAATTAACTCATTAAAATCTAAAGCATATAAATCATATTAAACTATAATTAACTCATTAAAATAAACCCTAATGATCATGATCAGATCAATACCTCAGTTTTAGATTTGGTCTACTGTTCTTGACATAATATTTAATCATAAACATCACATGTAACATGTTTAACATTAGATTTAAACCCTAAACATAAAGTTAAACATATAAATCTCTTAAAAACATGATTTTTACTTAAGGGAAAGGTTAGGACAGAGGTGATCTTGCCTTTGCACGTGTACAAGCCTCTGAAAAGAACAGCAAGTGATTTACCCCGTCGCCAAACACCAAAAATCCCGACTTTTCCTCAACGTTCTCCTATAAAGGCAAACCCAAAAAAACCCGTTTGACCCGAACTAGAAAACCTAGTCTGACTAGAAAATTAACCTTCGGTATTTTGGCTGTAACTTTCTTATCCGAACTCAGAATGAGGTGATTTAAGATTTATTAGAAAGTTGTTGAAGATACCTACACCTTTAATCTTAAGTTTTTCCAGATTCAAACTACATCGGTGTGTAAACATATAAACTCTTAACTAATTATTTTTCCAGATTTCTCTTCGTGCATGTTTTGTGCATTTACACTCATATATTAACAAATATACATTGAATTGATCTCAAATCAATTTCTATCATACTTAAATATCAAAATATGTTATTTTTCACCATATAGCATATTTATTTTTATTTTTTTCACATAATATTCAAATTTTTGGGGTTTTACATTCTTTCCCCATTAAAAATAATTTCATCTCCAAAATTCCGTAATCGTATCCTAGAGATTAATAATACCATAAAAGCACGTTGAGAGGATAATGTGGACAACAAAACCCTCATATGCACATCTCACACCATTAATCTCTCGATATAAAACATAGCTATATCTACACTTAACAATCTAGAATGTGAATACTCCCACTTAACCTGTAACTAAAGGGAACTAGTACGTCAGGTAAAAAATCCAAATAAGGAACCCCCTATATATATACCATGTATTCCGAATGATTAGGAATCAAGTGTGAATACCATCATTCTAACGTCAAGTATAAACATGACTAAACAGCATATATAATCATAACTACCAATGCATATAAGCACATATAAATATCAACATCTTACCTGCTCAAACAGGTGTGAGTAGTCACAACGTATATCTTCCTCGCGCTCCCAAGAAATCTCTTCGGCACCATGCCGGCTCCACTGAATTTTCACTAATAGAATAACTTTAATTATTTCTAAGCTTTTTATTCTCACTAGCAAGAATGCATACCGGAATCTCTACTGTAGTCAAATCATCCTGGATCTCGATCTCTGGTGTATCAATCACCCTCTGTTGGTCCTCATCACGCAAATGCTTCTTGAGCATCGAAATATGAAAGACATCGTGTACACTCGACATTGATGCTAGAAGTTCTAATTTATAGGAAACAGCTCCAATACGCTCAATAATCCTGAAGGGAGCAACATATCTCAGGGCAAGCTTTCCCCGTCTACCAAATCGCTGAATGCCCTTTATCGGCGATACTTTCAATGTAATTAAATCTCTGACCTGGAACTCTAGTGGTTGTCTCCGCTGTTCTGCATAACTCTTTTGCCGACTTTTTGCGGCAAGGATGCGCTCTTTAATCAATGCCACTTTCTCTGTGGTCTGCCTAATTAGCTCCGGCCAGCAATAGGCTATTATCTGGCTTTGTCCAACATATAGGCAATCTGCAAGGCCTCCCGTACAATGCTTCATACGGTACCATCCCGATAGTAGCTTGATAACTATTATTATATACAAATTCAATCAATGGGATGTGGTCCTCCCAGCTACCCTGAAGATCTATCACACATACTCGCAGCATATACTCTAACATCTGATTCACCCTCTCTGTCTGACCATCATTCTGGGGGTGAAAAACACTACTAAATGACAACTGGTTACCGACAGAATCCTAAAAACTCCTCCAGAAATGGGATGTGAAAACTGAGTCTCGATCTGATATAATTGTCTCCGGGACTCCATATAATCGAACGATCTCTCGGATGAAAATCCTTGCATATGTATCTACCGTATAAGTCATCCTCACAGGTAAGAAAAGTGCCGACTTCGTCAACCGATCTACTATCACCCAAATATAATTATTTCCTTTCTTTGTTTTAGGCAACCCTATAATAAAATCTATAAAAATATCTGTCAACTTCCACTCAGGAATGGGTAAAGGCTGTAGGGTCCCTGCAGGTCTCTAATATCCTGCCTTAACTTGCTGACAGGTAAAACACTTAGCCACATACTCTGTAATCTCTTTATGTATGCCACTCCACCAGAAATGCCTCTTCAGGTCTTTATACATTTTCGTCCTGCCTGGATACACTGTATACCTGCTACGATGTGCCTCATTAAATAAATCTCTCTTTAGCTGTGGATTGTTTGACATAACTAATCGACCCTTCATCTGAAAGCCTCCATCTGCTCTAATAGTCCAATCAGCCTTGGGTTCCTTGGAAATCTCCTCCTTACGGGTTTGAATCCAAGAGTCCTCTAGCTGAGCTCCGATCACTCTATCGCTCCAAGATGGTTGTACTAATAAAACTCCTAAGAAAGCATTGCTCCCCTAATCTCTGACGTGAAATCATAGTGGCTGAGGGTATAAAGATCTCGATGTAATGAACACCTCAAAACTGCAAGCCCGCGACATCGCTTCCTGCTCAACGCATCTGCTACCACGTTCGCCTTTCCCGGATGGTACTGTATAGTGAACTCATAATCCTTAATAAACTCTACTCATCGTTATTGTTTCTAGTTGAGTTCTTTCTATGAGAAGAGATATTTTAAGCTCTGGTGATCTGTGAATAACTCAAATTGCACTCTATACAAATAATACCTCCACGCTTTCAGTACAAAAATTAATCACCCATCTTGAGTATGGCCTTTGGCTGCTGCTCCATCCCTTCATTAGGGATGTGTGCGTTACACTGGGGGTATCCTCCTCTCAGTTCACCCTTCATCACGGATGTGTATGTTTCCCTGGGGGTATCCCCCTCTCAGAACAAGTCGTCGTTGTACATCACCCACCTTGAGTATGGTCTCTGGCTGCCACTCCATCCCTTCACTAGGGACGTGTACATTGCCCTAGGGAACCTGATCGGTGTCAATTCAACCAGGAAGGACCCCCATTACTTCCTCTATTAAACTGGGGGTTCTAAGTTGGTAACAGACGCTCCAGAGTCGAACAGAGACAGGAAGGAGCAGTTTGTATGGGTCTTCAGGGCCGATGGCATCTGGTCTTCCCCCAACTAGTCTAAGATTAATAAGGATGCACTGAAGCCGTGCAACCTTACCGCTGAGGAGAGGTGGCAGCTGGAGAAGATCTGCTTTTATGCCAGGTCTCAGTAGAGAGGAAATCTCTTCAAGGCGGCATCTCTCCGGATGGTGATCAATAGTTGACTGGGTCGTCTGGCCCCCCCCCCCTAGGGCTGGAGGCCGACAAGATGAGGAGCGGGGTCTTGTTGGCCCTCCCCGCAAAAAAATCCCTAAGGAGGAGCATTCGGAGGGGTGAAGAGTCAGCGGCTGCGGCCGCGATGAAAGCCCAAAGAAAGATGAGGGGTTCAATCAGAACCGAGGAGGTACGGTGGGCTTTGGAGGTCAGATGGGTGGCCGAGATCCATCTGGCCACGTTGAGGTGAGCCAAAGGTGAGGCCAAGAAGGGAAAGCCCCTCGGAAAAAAAATGGAACAGCAACCTGTAGTGGCCGCACTGAACAGTCTGGTCAACTAGCCAAAAGGGCGAGTAAGCCAAGTCATCCCAGGCGGCCAGCAGGCTTTAATTTCATTGTCGATCAATGAGCCGTTCCCCCTACTAGCAGTGGCCTAAAGCGATCATGGTTGTCGAAGTTAGGGCTCCTACTGAGGAGGCAGCCGAGCTGAGCCCTGGGCCCGAACCATCCCGTAGGCCAGGCAAGGAGCCTATCGAGACTTCAAGGGGTGCCGAAGAGCAGGCAACTTCCCCTCAAGAATCTTTCATGGGCGAGGCCGACGAGGAGCAAGAGGACAACTTCTACTGGCCTTTCCACCATTGGGTTTTAGAGATTAATCCCTAGTTCAGGGAGAAGTCCAAGGGCATGTTGATTAGAGTGTTATCGTGCCCCTGTTCACCCATGAGGGAGTTCCCAGAGGGCGATAGGTTCACTGCAGAGGCGCCTCTCAACAGAGAGAGCTTGGTCTTAGGGCCGACAACTACATAAGTCCGAGCAGTCCAAAAGTTCACCCTCAAAAAGGACGAGGGGTTCTTGCGGGAGATGCTCAGTGTCGGCTTGCACCTGGCCCTCAAGGGCTACTTGGTTCGAGGGCGCTACTGGAGCAGAGTTATTTAGCCGGCTCTCCTTTATGTATAACTCCCCTCTTGAGTTAGAGGTAGACTTAGCTAAGGAGAAGTTGGCCATGGAGGAAGAGGAGAAGAGGTCGTGTCCTTAGAGGCCAAGCTCAACAACAACGAAGCCAACTAGCGTCGGGAGCTGGATAGGAGAGAGACTCATCAATGGGTATAGAACTCACGGTGCCAATCAGACGGCCTCCATAAAGAAGCTCCAAGGTGAGGTGGCCCAACTGAGGGAGGAGATTGGCCGCCTCCAACAATGAATTTTTGAGCGGGACAACTGCCTATCTTATCTAGAGGGGGAGTGTAGACGGTAAAAAATACCTCTGTGAGCTTGCAAGAAATTCACGTGAATGATCAACTCTCCCGCACGAGCCAGAATCAACTGGGAATAGCAGAATTTCGCCTTTTACACAACTCGCCTGCCCGAGTCCAAAGTCGAATCCGCCCACAAACCTCAAGGCTGTCAGTACAGCTGGGTATCCGCTACCCCACGTGCCGGGGCAGGCTTTCCCATCCCTCTCGACCTGAGAGGGGAGAGAGCACAGTACTCCAGGCCCGTCGAGTAGACGTTCACAGTACGAGTGATCAGACAGGTGCCAGATCCACATGAACATTCATAAATGTGGTTCACTTCACCCATCCAGGTCGAGGACTAAATCCGCCAGCATTCGGTGAGCTGTCCAAACCCACTCGAGTGCCAGGAACCTGCTTTACTGCCTCTCTCGACCTGAAGGGAGAAGACACGGTGCTCTAGGCCTACCGAATAGCCGCCCACGGTACAAGTGAGCAGACAGGTGTCAAAGCAGCATGCACCCTCATAAATGAGACTCACCTCAGTTGTCCAAGCGAAGGGTGAGAGCCGTCGGCACTCGGTGGTTGGTCAGGTCCACGCAAGCATCCGAAAGCCGTTGTCACGCATACGAGGAGGGGGCTTTCCCACTCCTACGTGACGTGATGCAGAGCACAGCTCTTCGAATGACCACTCGTGGTACGAATGGGTAGCAGGATATCTCCGAACAATGTATGGTCACATCCCATAATTCAAGGAGTAGTCAAGCTGTCCTTCTTCCATTTAAAAACCTCTTCCAGTAAACTTTGGGAGAGGTCGAAAAACTTGGAGAAAAGCAGTCGAGACTGAGCTCTTTGCATAATCCTTGCATTGCAGTACCGTTTCCTAGTTCCGAGCCCCGATCGCCGACGAACTAGAGGATCCAAACTCTATCGACTCGAGCTTCTACTGCGTACTGAAGCTCCCCGGCAACTTCGATCGAACAGTCCAAGGGAAGCAGACTCAACACGAGCATCGAGCGAAGCATCCTGTAGCTACCAAAAGTCCCCACACTAAACAAAGAGGGCATTCCCTCTGCTTCTGTTGTAAACATTTGATTATTAGTTTGTAATAAGCTTTCTTATCAATACAAACGAAGCTCCCTGTTTTCGGGAAATCAAATTTACACCCTAGAGAAGATGGTGACCACAGTGGGAGAAGCTGTTTCATCAAACGAAATGGTGGTGGCTCAATTCGATGAAGTTGCTGTCGGGACGACGGTGGAGTCCCTAGAGATTAAGTTCGACCAGGCCAAGTACGAAGAGTACTTGTCTTCCTCCTCCTCTGGTGGTGATGCGTCCCTCAAACGCCACAGAGTCGTGCGCCGAGGCCAACCTCAAACGGTCAAATCTGTTAGACCCTAGAGGGGGGTGATTAGGGTCTTATGCTAATCTAATCCGATTAAATGCCAATTAAAACTTATTAACAAGTTATCCTAGCAAGTATGAAATACAACAATGTATATGAGCTAGGATAAGTAATATGAACAACAAAGAGATATATCCTATATGATGAAATATATAAACTAACACAAGGGTAAAATAAACAATCTACACAAGTGATAGGGTAATATGATGAGCAATACACAAAGGCGATATAAGATATGAAAATAAGAATAAGAACGCCAATGCAATCACAAACACACGATATGATCACGGAGTTCGGACCTTCCGTCCTACGTCTCCGCTCCCCACTCCCGGGGAGAATTCCACTATCACAACCGGGTTTTCTACGTTCACCCGAACAACGTTTACACCTCACAGTATCGGTTTTCAACGCTCACCGAACAACGTCACTCCTCACAATCGGTTTTCTAGTTCACCGAAAACTTTCACACCACACTCGGTTTCTAGCTCACCGAAAACCTCACAACACACTCGGTTTCTAGCTCACCGAAAACCTAACAATCTCACAATGTAACAAATATAATTTGTTCTCTAATATGGATGAGAACACAATTAAAGCACAACTCAAAGTTACAATCTCTCACCACCCAACTATACTATGTATGTAAATACTAAAAGCTCAATGTGGGTGTGTGTAACAATGAGTAAAATCAAATCAAACTCAAATAGCAAACTAGCAATAATTAATATATGATAAATCAATAATGAAATTGCTAGGGAAAAGAGTTAGAAAACTTCTCTATAAACACAAAGAGAGGATGAGAAGATTTTGAGGATGAAATCCTCAACTGGTGATGCAAACTCCTCTTTGTAACAGCAAACCCCAAAAAACAAACTAAACAAACTCAAACCCTTGTTTAAAACTTTCTTAAACTTGTTTTTAAAAACTCTCTTAATCAATTTGAAAAGACATCAGCAATGGGGTATATATAACAACCCAAGACATCAGCCAAAACCCCAAGGAAATGACCAAAAACCCAAAAACAAACAAAACAGAAAACTAGCCGTTACTGTGCAACGGCTCTCTGATAAGTCGACTTAGAGTCGACTTATGACATATACAGTTTTTGGCAGATGCTGAAAATTATGCGTATCTAGATTTGTAAAATCAGTTAAAAATAGTAAATCAACTCTAAACATTATGAAATTTTGAGGGATGTTTCTAAACATGTAAATAAACATTTTACAAAAATAATTTCTGAAATATCACTTCTCATTTGTGAGAAATGAATATTTGAATACAGATATTTCAGATTCTAAAAACTGCTGAAACACCCGATTTTCTAAAATCAATTTGACACAGTAAATTAACTCCAAAAATTATAAAATTTTTAGGGAAGCTTCTAAACGTGTATATGAACATGTTAGAGAAGGAATTTCTCAAATATCACTTCCCATTTGAGAGAAATAATTTATTTTGTAAACTGGTCAAAAATACATAACTGTGCAACACTTCATAAGTAGACTTATAAAAAGTTATAAGTCGACTTATATAAGTCGACTTGCCTTGCTTTATAAGTCGACTTAGCAGAGGAGAAAATGCACTTTCTAGAGGAGTTCATAAGTCGACTTGTCAGGGTTTATAAGTCGACTTATAAACATGCACAGGCACTGTTCATGCTGGAAAACTGATTTTTAAAGTGCCTTTAAAAATAACAAATAAATTCCAAAAATTATGAAACTTTGGAAAATGTTTATAAACATGATAATAAACATGTTACAAAAAGAATTTTTGGAATTGCATTCCCCAATAGTGAAAACCCATCATTTTTCAAATATGTCCAAAAACATGAAAACGAAACATACATGTTTTGACATTTGATTTAAACAAACTTTTGAAACTCTACAAAATGATTTTATAAACTTTATAAACTATGTATAAACTGATATTAAAGTCTATAAACTAATAAAATAATGTTTTCACAAAAACACCTATATTTTGATAAAATCAACAAATACGTGTGTGTGAATAATATGAGCTTAAAGTATCAACACACAAGTATAAAAACCTAAACTAAATATACCCAAGCTTGTGATCTTCAACGAAGCTCTATCTTGGTACACTTGCGGATGAAGCTAAAACTTGGATCTTGAACTTGAATGCAATACTTCACTCCACTATTCCGCCAACCTCCTCTTGATATGATCGTGTAGGCTCAATCCATCCAACCTCCAACAACGTTGTTTGTCTATAATAAATAAGAAAACACAAATACTAGACAAACAACATTAGTGGTAAATTGTTTGTTAAACATCATCAAAACAAGAAGGCCAACAATCTCCCCCTTTTTGATGATGACAAACAATTTACAAAAAGAAATATATGCATGAAGAAAATAAATATATAATTTATAATTCACATGCATATAAACAAGAAAGAATATACTCACAATATTTCTCCCCCTTTGACAACATCAAAAAGGGGACAAAAAGAATAAGAGAGCGAAAGCTCCCCCTATCAATAAGCATGGGTGAGTACAAAGCAAATATAGGGATGAGGATTTCTCCCCCTATCAAAATGCCATATAGAAGATATATGAAATAAAGATCATGGCAAACATATGTGAGCAAGCATAGATGAAAAATATGCTAAACACCACTCACATACAAAAGGACAATGAGAACACATATAAATATGTTAATATGAAAGAAGTGTCTCATTAACACAAAAAGTATAAAAACCATATAAATGAATAGATTTATGAAATCAAAAGAAGAGGAACATGAGATTCATGTAAAAAGTTTTCAAATGAAAACAAATAAACCAATTGAAATCATAAATCAAAGTTTAAATCATGAAACCAAATCATCATTGATTTTCAAAAATCAAGAGAGGCAACTATATATAGCTCTTGAGCTAGTATCAACCCATATGAACATTTTTAGCACCCGGTAAACAATGTTTGGGAATAAACACCCAATAAATCCGGAGGGTTATATAAGTACAAACCTCTCATCAAAACAAAACAAATAATCATGAAAACAAAAGATTTTATCAATAATAAATTTATTTTCATAATCAAAATATTTTAAGACATAATTTTAAAACCAAGAAAGGAAAAAGTAAGAACACTAAAATTCTTGGTTTAAAGTTTAAATTTGTTTTGGTACCCAAGAACTCTTGGTACCAAAAGATTTAGGGACATGACCCCTATCATTTAAGCTCAAAGCCTTAGGGTTATAAACCCTCTTAGGCATATATGGTGCACGAACACGGTCATAACAAAAATTACTCAAATGACCCTTCCGATTACAATAAGTACAATGGAAAGGAAGCATTTGCTTATGTTGACCAAACGGTTGTGCACGGGAAACTTTAGAAACATTTGCAAACATGGATGATCTTTTAAAATTATTTTGCAAATGTGAAACTCTCTTTAAATCAAAACAAAATTTGGCCAAATGACCAAATCTACCACAATGATCACATCTATACACATGAGCATGCTTATAATGAGCAATGGGTGCATGTGTGTGTACATGTGATGAAGAAACTTGATGAGATGCACAAGAAGGATTAGTATTCTTATGTTTTTGTGCATCATAGCAAAATTTAGCTAAATGGCCTTTACGACCACAAATGGAGCACTTGTAAACTTTGCTATACAAGTGTGCATAGTGTGTGGGTGATTTTGTAGCACTAGATTTAGCACACTTGTCCATAAGTTTCTTATGGTTATCAATGCATGTTTTTAAAGTTGAATCTAAGCATGATATGCGTTCCTTAACAAGATTCAAATCATCATTATGCACAACATCATTGATAATAGAAGTAGAGCATGTATGATTATTCTCAAAAGAATTTAGTTTATTTCTAATGCATTCTACTTCTAGCATGGCATTTTCTTTCTCATGAGATAAGCTAGAAATTGATGAGGTTAATTTTTCATTTTCCAAGTTTAACATATCATTGTTTTCTTTAAGATTTTCATTTTCTTTAGCAATGATATCAAACTTGGATACTAACTTCTCATGAACGGATTCTAAATTATCATGCTTGCATTTTAAATCATTAAAATCTTTATGCAATTTGTTGAAGGCATGCAATAATTTCTTAGATGCACAAACAAGTTCATCACTAGATAACTCATTATCGGGTTCGAACTCGCAAACCTCACTAGGACTATCGCCTAGTGCACGTGTGCATGAAACTCCATATGAACTTGAAGCGGGATCCTCCAAAGCTTGTCGGATCGCCTCCAAGTCCCCTTGATGTGCTTCAATGAGTTTCCATAATTTGTAAGCACTATCAAAAGAAACAAGCTTGTTAGAAATAGAAGAATCAAGTGCATTATGCATATATTCTAACACAATCTTGTTCATGGTAAACAATCTTTTGTCATTTTTACTCCCCTTGGATTTTTCCATAGTGGGTACAATATAAGCATCTACAAGTGTATTACAAAGTGAATCTCACAATGAGCACAATATAAATCAATTGATTGTTCTCTAAACAAGATGAGAACTCAATTAAGCTCACTCTCAATGTCACAAACCCACAACCCTAAATTATACTATGAATGTAAATACAATAAGCTCAATAGGTTGTGTGTGAACAAAGAGTATCAATAAAACAATTAAACTCAATATATAAATCTAGCTTATGGAAATTAAGATCAAAACAATAAATAGCTAGAATTGAGTTTAAGGAAAACTTCTCTATAGATCAAGAGTGAGAGAGAGATGAGTTGAATGCCCAAACACCAAAGATGATCTCCACTTGCTCTTGTGAAATTTGCTCCACAAATCAAACTTTTGTAAATGCTTAAAAGCTTTTTAAACAAACACTAAACCCTTAAACAAAACTCCTTAAACTTGTTTTTAAAACTCTCTTTAAAACATTCTTAGATTTTTGAGAGTTGAAGACAATGGGGTATTTATACCCTCTCACAACTCAGCCAAGAAACCAGAGCAAAAGACAAAACAGCCCCAAGGCAACGGTCAAAAAACTAGCCGTTGGAAGCTGAAAAAACACTCGTCGGTCGACCGGAAAATTCGTCGGTCGACCGAAAATTTTCATCGGTCGACCGAACCGGTCGACCGACAGCTCTCTGTCAGCCCAGTGAACTTTTGACCTCAGGTTCGGTCGACCGGTGCGGTCGACCGAAATCTGACATATTCAAAAACTGTTTTGCTGATTTTAAAACCCTGTTTAAAAATATCAAATAAATTCCAAAAAATGTAAAACTTTGGGAAATGATTGTAGACATGATAATACACATGCTACAAAAACTGGTTTTCTAAAAAGACTTCCCAAATGAGAAATATCATCTTTTTGCAAAATAGTCCAAAACATGAAAACCTGAAAATTGATATTTTGATATTTTGACTTAAACAACATTTTGAAACCTTATGAAATGATTGTATAGACTTGATAAAAGATATAACATGTTGTTATGAAGTCTATAATCTAGAAAGAAGTCTATAATCTAAATTTGCATATTCTATGCAATATATTCAAAACACTAAATATGATTTCATTAAATATAAGCTTGTTAAAGGTGAAATCATATATAGGCATATAAACATGAAACAAAATAGTATTTTCCAATTCTATGCATTTGTTTCATATATAAACTCGAAAACTATAAAACAAAAAACGTATATGTATATATATATAAAACTATATATATATATAGAAATCAAATACGTGTGTGTATATGATATTGAGCTTAAGGTATTAAACACACATAATATAAACCTATACTAAATTACCCAAGCTTGATCTTGATCTTCATTGTAGCTCAACTTGGTAATGTCGCGGATGAAGCTTGAACTTGGATCTTGAACTTTGAATAGCAATACTTCACTCCACTATTCCGCCAACCTCCTCTTGATATGATCGTTGAAGCGCAATCCATCCAACCTCCAACTACGTTGTTTGTCTACAATGAATAAGAATGTACAAACACTAGACAAACAACATTAGTAGTAAATTGTTTGTTAAACATCATCAAAACAAGAAGGCCAACAAAATCCTCCGCGCCTGAGGGTTCCACCTGAGTCTCGTTAGGGGAACCCGCTCCCTCGCAATCGATCAAGGCCAAGCCGGAGATTGAGCGCAAGGGGCAAGGGTCTGCCAAATGGATCACCAAACGATCCCCGTAGACACCTGTCCCAGAGGAAACACTGATTCACTCCGGCACAAACTGCACTGCCACAGCCCACGGTGATGCTCTCCTCACTGGGAGAGCTAACCAGCAGCGACGGCAAACACTCGTCAGACAGGAGGTCCAAACCTCCATTTCCCACAATGGCCTGAATCATTGTACAGGCCCGAAAAACGCTAGGCGAGGAGGCAAACTGCCCGATGTCGGGAGGCTCTCCAAATCAGGAGAGCCGACCAAGGGAGACAGAGCCGCCCGCTCAGGAGGACTTCGCTTCTCAGGTCATATCCCTGATGCGAATAACTCACCTCCAACAAGCGAGCCTACCCGGATAGGTGAATCCTCGAAGGCTGGCGAGCCTCGCCATAACTCTTTGGTGGATAAACGTGGAAAAGTAGGCGACACCTCATGAACTCGCTCGTTCAAATGAAGGGTTGAAACTCGCCTGCATGCTGGAGTTCGCTCGAACGCGAGAACTCGCCCGTCAAGGCGAGATCGCCTGACTCCAGCACCAAAACATTCCACTCAACGCGCACCAGAGAGCATGTCCAAAGATCTCTCGTGCGCTCACCCTAGTGACCCTTCTGAGGCTGGGGGTTGTCACCAACCACCCACAGAAGACCTCAGGGAATACTTAACTCGCAAACGCACTATACATGAGGCGAATCCTCAGTGCCACTGCGAGAGACTCATCCACACGGTCCTCGCCGACTGCCAATGTGTTGTAACGGCGAAACCTTTGGTGTTTGAGAGACCTTCTCAACAGTCCTCTCGACCAAGGCCCTCCAGTCGAAGGCGTCGTCACCAAAAAGGACGCAACGCCGACGACCTAGAGCTCCCGTCCGCCACAGTTAACATGACGGACAAAGGGAAGACGGTACTCTCCGACTCGCCAGACTCGAACTCCGTCCTGAGACCTAACTCTCGGTTCGCTCAACGCCGGCAGGAGGGCATATACCAGCGAACACGTAGTCGCAGGGGGGCAAGTATTGGGTTTGATTACTCCACCCTTGCGGCGAAGACGAGGTTCATTCGGCGGCGGCCACATCTCAGACCTTGCGCTCAAGTCAAGATGCGCTGGCGAGGGTGCACATGACCGAACTCACCCACAAGCAGACAGTGCCTCAAAAGCTGGAGGAACAGCAGGCGACCATCGACTCTCTAAGAGAGATGATGGAGCAACTTCTGAACAAGAAGAAGAAGAAGAAAAGAACCCAGCGTCCCTTACCTCGGCAAACTAGGGACAAGGAGTGGGTACCTCCCCGTCGCCCGGTGACTGAAACGGAAGACAACAGTAATCAGCAATTCGATTACTCTTCTAAGACGTCGCTAGAGACGTCGCATACCGGTAGCGTCCGTGACAAGAGATTCGACGAGTTCCAGGACCAGCTCAACGCGTTGAAGCTTCAGCAGAACATGAACAAGCTGGGGGTGGTACGTCCCTACCCTATCGAATGGGACACTGTCCCATACCCGGCGAAGTTCAAGCCGATCAGCTTGGTACAGTTTGATGGCAAGGGATCACCCTCGCAGCACATCTACTACTTCATGGCGCAGACTGGATTCCTTATGGGGAATGACGCCATTCTCACTCGACTATTCATAGGTACCCTCAAGGGGGTGGCCTTTGAATGGTTCCACAAACTAGAGCCCGACTCTATCAAGGTATGGGCCGACGTTGAAAAGCTCTTCCTCACCCGCTTCTTCGACGACGACACGGAAGTGTCAATGGCCACTCTCCTTGCTGAGAAGCAACGGAAGTCAGAGTCGGTCAATGACTTCGTGAAGAGATTTTGGAATCGATCAGTCCACTGTCGGGACCAAGTTTTTGAGTCGACACTGATTGAGATGTGCCGCAACAACCTGTCGATCCATATCTTGTCCAAAATAGGCGCAGTAGAGACCCGAACTTGGAAGGAGCTTGTTCACCAGGGCGAGCAAGTCGAAAACATGATCAAGAGGCTGGAGGCCGAGGAGCCGTAGTCCAAGAAGGGAGCAGCAGAGCCAGCTGTGCCAAAGAATCCTCCTCGGTCGAGGGGAAAATAGATCATGGTAGTCGACTCCGCCCCGGCACCAAAGGCTGCTCAAAAACCGAAACCCAGGCAATTTGAATAGCACGCCCCCCGGTAATACGACTTCAAAGAAGATCAGGTGGTGGCGACCTTCGGCACTCTACTCAAGAGTGGGCGAATTAAGTTGCCAGAAGCCGCGAAACTTGAGGAGGCGGATAAAACCGGTGACCCAAGTTACTGTGCCTATCACAGATTCCTTGGCCATCACACAACTAAGTGTTACATCCTCAAGGACAAGCTCCAGGCCCTCTACGACGTGGGGGTTTTGAAGAAAGAGAAAGTCCAAAAGCAAGTGACTACGAACATGATCACTTTGAGCTTTGGGACAGATCTTCCGGAGGTTCAAGCTCCAGCGGGGGTAATTCCTATCCCCAAGGCAGTCTTGAAAATCACTAATGACGATCCTCACAACCAGCGGGGGAAGGGTTTGGTCCCACAGACTCTGCCATCGGGGCAGGTGATGTGGGTCCATCCAGACCTCCTTAATAATGAGCAATGGACTGCACGGCCTTCCAAGGAGGCTAAGGGAAAACACTGCAACGTTGTCTTCGCCATCCCCGGTAGAGATAACGCGGCAATGGCTGCCCTGACGGACTCTGAAGAGGACACCAATGTCTTCGTCACGAGAGCAGGGAAAGAATTCGCGAAGGAATATCCCGCGAGGGCGGAGAACCCAGCAGGACCTCCCACAAGGCAGGTCGTGACGACCCCTCCTAACCCAGATGGACCAAGCTCAAGCCGCCAGCCTTTCTGGTTCAACGTGCTCGCGCAGCTGAAAAGCATCCCCACGCGAATTACCATGTACGACCTCCTCCGGTTATCCAGATCTACCCGGGAAGCCCTACGAGAGGCGTTGGCCGACTCAGAGGCGTTCTCTACCCATTTCTCGAAAGAAACAAAGGCAGAACAGGAATGTGCAACTTGCTGCCAAGTCTCCAAGAGACGGGTCCCATGCATCACTTTCACTCCTGAGGACATGCTTATCAAGAGCACATCTCATGACCGGCCGCTGTACTTCACAGGATACGTCGGCTCGTCGAAGGTGGATCGGATTCAGGTCGATCCGGGGTCTGCGCTGAGCATCGTGCCCCTGAAGTTAATCAAACACTTGGGGATACCGCCAAAACGCCTCTCCTCGACCACGACGACCATCTTTGGCTTTAACGCCATGGGGACTCGGCCGCTCGGCAAAATCCGTCTGAAATGTCGGATAGGCGACATGAATATGGAGGTGACATGATACGTCATCGACGCCGAACCTTCCTACAACGTGCTCTTGGGACATCCGTGGATTCATGGCAACCGAATAGTCCCGTCCACATTACACCAGTGTTTGAAATATGTGGATGACTATGATCGAGTAAAGACGGTAGTGGCCGACAAGCAGCCATTTAAAGGCGTCGAAAACTACTTTACGGATTCTCTGCTGTATCAAGACCACGACGAGCCACCAGCAGAGGAACTGGAGAGTGGCAACAAGGCAGACAGCGAGCCCGAGTACGGCGATAGCTTAATCCTGAACGACTTCGAGTCAATTGTAATCGGTTACGAGAGTCACCATGTAACCAACGCTGTTCAGGCGGAGGAAATTATCATAAATGAAAAATCCAACTTGGCTTATTTGTCGTCTTTCTCCACATCCGAGGATAATGCACCCAATAACCTATGGTCAACACTCTACAGTGATCCTTCCCTGCATTTGCCAGTGTGTTCGTCATACGTCGTCAAGGTGCAGCCGATCAGGTCATCTCAAGTTGTGTTCGTCATACCGGCCCGAAATAATTATCGAAAAGATATTATTTTCGGTCGAATCGATCATCCCCTACGCACGCTATGGGATGAATCTGAGGACGAGGACCCAGCGCCCCAGTTTTCGCAATACAGTCGAATTGCGAAACGCATGATGAGCGACATGTGGTATGACCTCACTCGTTTAGAGGGCCTGAATTATGGCCGAGGGCGCAAGATGGTCATCTGACCCGCTTACGTACCCAAAGGGAAACCCTCAAATTACTTCAACAGGACTCGGAGAGGCTTAGGCTACTCCTCCTCCTCATCAGATTTGTATTTTTATGCCAATGAGGATTCCGACTATGCGTGTTCGGGGGATCAATCGTCAGCAACCTCGGCATGGGACTCGGATGTCAGCGTAAGGGATCTGTTCGATAACCTTACGGTTAACATGGCTACAATGGACCCCGCCGAAATGGCGGAGGATGGATAAATTCCACTTTACGACAAGACATAGGATCGCCATGTTAACGCCCAGTAGAGCAGTCGCTTTGAGCAACGTGAACCACCGATCGAAGACGAAATTCTCCAGGTGAACATGGGCACTGGGGTGAATCCCAAGCCCATATTCATCAGCGGTAGTCTGCCTCCCCAGGAAAAAGAGGACCTCATCGCCCTCATACGGGAATACATTAACGTCTTCGCATGGAATTACGAGGACATGCCCGGCCTGGATCCGCGAGTCGCCACGCATTGCCTCAACATCAGCCCAGATGCCAAACCAGTCAAACAGTAGTAGAGGCGATTTCGCCCTCAAATCATGGAGGCGATCGAAGCCGAAGTAAAAAAGCTGATCGAATCCGGTTTCATCAGAGAGGAGAAACATCCCGACTGGGTGGCAAATATTGTTCCGGTCTTGAAGAAAAACGGTAAAATCCGCATCTGCATCGACTTTAGGGACCTCAACGCTGCGTGCCCCAAGGACGAATTTCTCCTGCCCATCATGGATGTCATCATAGACAACACGTGCGGATTCGAGAGGATGTCCTTCATGGACGGTTTCTCGGGGTATAATCAAATCAAAATGCACCCCGAGGATGAGAAGCACACCTCATTCAGAACTCCTATGGGGGTGTACTGCTACACTGTTATGCCCTTCGGACTCAAAAACGCTGGCATAACCTACCAACGTGCCATGAGCATGATCTTTCGAGATCATCTGCGGAAGACTGTCGAATGCTACATGGATGACCTGGTCGTGAAGAGCCGCCGTAAAGAGGACCATCTCCAAGACTTGAGGGCGATGTTCGAACTCATGAGGACTCATCAACTCAAGATGAATCCTACTAAGTCATTCTTAGGGATGTCTAGCGGCAAATTCCTCGGTTTTGTCGTCATGACGAAAGGAATCCGGATCGATCCAGATAAGGTACGAGCTATTCAAGAGCTTCAACCGCCCCGAAACCTTAAAGAGCTAAGAGGGCTTCAGGGACGATTGGCTTACATTTGAAGGTTCATCTCAAATCTTTCGGGCAAGTGTCAACCCTTCTCCAAGCTAATGAAGAAAGGTACCTCCTTCGTATGGGACGAGCCTTACCAAAAGGCCTTTGAAGAAATCAAAGCCTATCTCTTAAACCCGCCTGTCCTTGCGGCGCCAATCTCAGAGAGGCCATTCCTCATATATATACGGGCCATGGAACATTCTCTAGGCGCCCTCTTGGCACAAAACGACGATGCGGGCCACGAGCAAGGCATCTACTACCTGAGCAGAACCTTACAAGGTGCCGAACAGCGATACCCAATCGTCGAGAGGGAATGCCTAGCCTTAGTGTTCGCCATCCAAAAGATGCAGCACTACCTGGTTGGCCAAACAATCCATGTCATTTCTCGGATGAACCCCATTCGGGTCTTCATGACACAACCGGCAGCGTTAAATTGGCGATTGGCCAGATGGGCACTCCTCCTATCTCAGTATGACATCCATTTCATGCCACAAAAGTCGGTCAAGGGACAGGCCATTTGCGATCTCATGGCTAGTCACCCGCTGGGGGCGAAGACCGACCTATTTGAAGATCTGCCAGATGAACCCCCCCGAAGCCAATGTGACTTCATCACCAGAGGGGTGGCAGATGTTCTTCGACGGCGCGTCTCGTGCAGGCACGAGCGGTTCTATCGCTACAGGAGTGGGGGTGGTCCTCACCTCTCCGCATGGCCACGTGTTGCCCCGGGCCTTTTCTTTAACAGAACAGTGCACCAACAACGTGGCTGAGTACAATGCGTTACTCATAGGGCTTGAATTGGCTAGAGAGTTAGGGATAAAGCATCTGGAGGCTTACGGCAACTCCCAACTCATCGTTAAGCAAATGACCGGCGAGTATGAAGTCAGGAATGACGATCTCATCCCACTCCACAAAGCGGCTGTCAGACTAGTGGAGTTATTCGAGAGTTTCCGCATTGAGCACGTGCTCCGTTCCAAGAACACTCATGCGGATGCTCTTGCATCCTTAGCAGCTAACTTGGCCCAGCCTTTGGGAACGACCCAACGGGTCACAGTCACCAGTCGAAAACTCTTTCGGCTAAAAGACGTCCCAGAGGCAAATGCCACCCATCAAACCCCGGATCAGCCTGATCAGGAAGACTGGCGTCTCCCGATCATCGATTACGTCTTATACGGCATATTACCCGAAGACGCGAAGGAACGAGAGTCTATCCGACGATGTGCCTCGAGGTTCTACTATGATTCGACCACCAAGACACTATATCGGAGGTCATACGATGGCTTGTTGCTTCAATGTCTTTCAAAGGCAGAGGCGCAAGAGGCCCTACGCGAAGCCCATGACGGCGCGTGCGGGGCTCATCAGCCTGGACCCAAGCTTTGGGATCGCCTGCAGAGGATAGGCTACTTTTGGCCTGGGATGGTTATCGACACAGTTGCTTATGCGAAACGTTGCTACGAATGCCAAATCCACGCCAACTACATGCACCAACCTCCTGAAGATCTGCATCCGACGAGGGCATCTTGGCCCTTCGAAGCATGGGGGATGGACATAGTCGGGCCAATATCACCGCCATCGGCAAGAGGTCATCGCTTCATTCTCGCGATCACCGACTACTTCTCTAAATGGGCCGAAGCCGTCCCCTTAAGAGAGGTCAAGACTAATGACGTGATCAAATTCATCAAACACCATGTCATATACCGATACGGCGTGCCCCAGCGTATTATTCATGACAATGGCACGCAGTTCGTCAACCATGAGTTCACCAGGTTTTGTGACAAATTCCGAATACAAAACCTGTCATCCACGGCCTACAACCCTTCAGCGAATGGTTTGGCCGAGGCCTTCAACAAAACGATCATCAAGATTTTGACCAAGCTAACTTCCACTAGCAAGCGCGATTGGAATGAAAAGCTAGGCGAAAGCATATGGGCGTATCGCACAACGGTTCGCACACCGACTGGCAACACGTCCTACTCATTGGTATACGGCTGTGAAGCCGTATTACCATTAGAGATTCAAATCCCATCCCTCCGTGTCGCCCTAGAAACGGGAATGACGGCCGAGGATAATCACCAACTGTGACTCGCAGAGCTCAAAGCATTGGACGACAAACGACTGGAAGCTCAACAGCATATTGAGTTTTATCAAGCTCGAATGGCCAAGAATTTCAACAAGAAAGTCAGGCGCCGAGCCTTCAAGGAGGGGGAACTGGTACTGGCCGTTCGCCGACCGATGATTCTCACCTCTAAGAAGAAGGGCAAATTCTAGCCCAAATGGGAGAGACCGTTCGTAGTAGAGACAGTCTACTCGAACGGTGCCTATCGCCTCGTCAAACCGAATGGCGATAAGATCATGATGCCCATCAACGGCAAGTATCTGAAGAAGTATTATCCCTAGTTCTTCTTCACCAACTCCCACAAGTGCATGAGTTTAAACTGGCCCTCAAACCCTCCAACTGGTATAAGAGGTAAAACTGTTCCTACACTTCCATTTCTTGAGCCAGGTTACCAGTACAGGCGAACTGCTCAGATCAGCCGAATCGCTCAGATCAGGCGAATCACTCATATCAAGCAAGCCTATCAGTCTAGGTGAAATCCACTTCTTGAGCTAAACTCCATGTCTTGGCGAACCTCTCAAAACAGGCGAGACTAGCATCTCAGGTAGGAAGCATCAAACGCCCACTTGGTCAAACCTTCAGATAGTTAGGACCAGAGCCACAGTCCCCCGCCAATCCTCTTCTAAAGGATGGTGGGTCCTCAAAGTCGTTCCAATCACGACAGCCCCTGTCACATTAACATTAAACCTCTAACAAAATCAACTTACCAATCCTCTTCTAAAGGATGGTGGGTCCTCAAAGTCGTTCCAATCACGACAGCCCCTGTCACATTAACATTAAACCTCTAACAAAATCCACTTACCAATCCTCTTTAGAAGAATGATAGGTCCCCACAGTTGCTCCAATTGTGACAAAACCCCATCAGGTTAATGATCACCTCTGATGATTAGCGCTGTTATTCCTACAAGTAACATAGCCTAAGTAATAGCCTACTACGCGACATGTTATTACTTCTGTCAATAGTCACATTTCTACATCCCCGAACGATTCGATTATCACCTGTGTCATCGCCTACCCAGACGACGACAATTGTCGAGAGCGGTTCGGCAGACGAACCTGTCTACAACTCGCCCGAGCTGAGTGAGATCGAAGTTGGTCTTCAGTTGGCGCGATCGACCTAACGCGAACGATTGTTCCTGCTGCAAGCCAAGGTTTGGCTCTCTCCGATCCCATTTGAGCGGTACAACGGAAATCTGAGTTAACCCGATCCCACGCGTGAGCAACCGTGACGGGCAGAATAGACCTAACGACTAAGCCAAAACAAAATAGTCAGAGGCCTCGCCCAACGCTTCCAACTCAAAGGCCAAACAGCGCAGACAAGAAAAAAAAAAACTGTGCATGCCGAAGCAAAGATAAGCAAAAAACTAAAGGCCCATACGGGCCAGAATTACAATGCATAAGTTTTCAAGTTGGAGCCGCGCGGCATCACTAAGTTACAGACAAAACAACAACCAAAAAAAAGAAGGAAGAGCAGAGGATGGGCAACTACAGGAGCCTTCAAACAGGCTGAAGGCTACGATCTAGCTGTTGACCGCCTGCCAGGGCCGGCCACACACTGGGCCTTCGCCTGCCTCTGCCTGCTTCTGCGCCCATCTTGGCAAGAGAGCTGTCGCCTTTCTCCTTCCTCCTGGAGCGAAGCGAGCATGAAGCGACTGATCTGCCTCCCTAGCGACGTAGCAGCATCCGCCCTGTTTTCCAGCCTCAAGCTCCCGCAGCGCGCCTCGCCACGAAAGAGACCATGTGCCTTCAAAGAAAGCGGCGTCTGTTAGGCGTCCATCTGGCCAACGCCCGCTCTGATGCTAGCCTGCGCCAGACGCTTAAGCTCGGCCTCTTCACCTGAATCCGCTTCCGCCCGCCCTTCCGCACGCTCGAGCAGGAGCGCGCAAGCAAGCAGGGGGGGTTGGCACTCGCGAAGGATCGTCGGGACCAGGCTCCTTGGGCAGTACAGCAACCCTCCATGCGACCAAGATCCGCTTCACACCGCCGTCGCAGCCAAGATCACCACCCTCGCAGCGGACCGCCCTTAGACCCGACTCCACGAGGGGAAGCGCGTCATAGTACCTCCCATCACCCACGCCGACCGAGATGCCGATGTCGTGCACCAAACCCTCCAACTTCTGGAGAGCCTTGAATGCAGGGTGAGCCGTAGGGTCTGGGGCAGAAGACCCCTGGACCGAACTCGCAGGAGAAGTGGGCGGAGCACTGACATCGACAACGGTGGCAGAAGACCCAACACCCTCAGAAATGCTATGGTCGGAGTCGGAAGCCATGGGTCAAAGAGAAGTCCTGCAGCAGTTCTCTTCTTCTAGCGAATTATCTCGAAAGAAAGAGGACTTTGCTGAAAAGACGACAAGTACATTATATGTATATAGCTAAAAAATTCGACGGTCATGATCTGTCCCCTCAAACGATCGAGCAGTTCAGGTGTCCTGCGACGCTTCGAGTTTAACGCCAATAAAGACCCTTCCCCTCGGGACTCCAAACCGACCGATCGGATTGAGCCTAGGAGGCGAAGTGTTCTTTCACTTCGCCATTAATGAGCATTAACACATCTCTAAGGCCTTAGCTGGCAAGCATTTGGGCCCGCTAAGAGACGCGTGGCATGAATTTTCGCCCGCATTTTTTTTTGAATCTTCAGCTACGGGACAGATTCACCGCTGCTTGAGCTTTGATTGCAGTAGGACTCACCCTAAGTCGGATCTGACCGCACGAAGTTTTGCCTGTACTGTAAACTCGCCATCATACGGGTTTCGCTTGTAGCGTAAATTCGCCATCAATCAAGTTTGGTTTTCAACTCAAACTCGTCATCATACGGGTTCGCCTGTAGCGTAGACTCGCCGTCAGTCGAGTTTGGCCCCCTACTCAAACTCGCCAGTAGTTGAGTTTAGCCTCTGAGTAAAGCTCGCCGCGATCGAGTCTAGCCTACAGACGAACTCACCAATCAATTGAGTTTCGACAGTAATGAAACTCGTCAGGAGTCGAGTTTTGCCATCCAAGCGCACTCGCCGTCGCCCTAACTTTGCCGACGGTGTAAACTCACCGGAATAGAGTTTGGCCTTTAAAATAACTCATCGTCACGCGGGAAACTTCGCCTACGACACGAGATTGCCGGTCATTACAGGGCAAAACATTGAAAAGCGACATATAAAAAAATGTGCACACAATGAGCAGACACAAACCTCATTAGATGCTTCTAAACAGTACATTTGAACAAAGTTATGACTTTACAACAAAAGAGTCATAACATTCAAAGAAGAGAGCAAATGAGACAAAATGTCTTGACACACTTTCAGAAACGGGGGGGGGGGGGGGGGGAAAGAGGACGCAAGATCTGCCTTGGCTGCGGCTATCTTTCCTGCATGGTCCTCCCTGGCCTTGTCTTCAGCCTCTTGTCGCACTCGGCCCTTGAAGCTTGACCTAGCGACAGTATCCTCCTCGCGTAGCGTGAAAAGGCCCCGAGTTTTCTCTTCAACAATCTTGTCGACCTTTGCCCTCTCGGATTGAAGCTTCCTCAGAGACGACTCCGCCTCCCCCAACTCGGTCTTCAGGCGGGCTACAGTGGAAGTAGCATCGCCTATCCTTTCCCCCAGTAAGTGTTGTTGATCCACCCAGGAGGTGAGGTTAGACTCCAGATCTGCTATTTCCTTAGAGCGAACTTCCTGATCCCAGGCCGCTCGACGCCTGACACGAACCAGGAAAGATTCCATATCAACTTCTGGGCCTCCTCGTAACAACGTCTCTAGCCTCATCATGCGTGACTCCAAAAGACGGAGCTTCTGCATGCAACGCGTGGCAATCCGGTTTTCGCCCGATCGCCGAAGGTCGACCGCACGGTCCAGGAGAGATTGCCTAAATCCGTTGAAACTGCCCATGCCAAGACTGACGAGGGAAATCACTTGCTTCACCGCATTCTCGAACTCTTCAAGGCGAGCCTATAAAGACGAGGAATCGGAAGAAATAGGCTCTTGACCCAGAGCGAGCGCCACGATGGGTGGAATCTCGAGGCAGGGTTCGGCATCAGGTGTCAGAACGGGCTTCGGTTCGGAGGAAGTCGCCGCACCCTCAGACTCGTCGTCAGAAATTAGAATGGTTTCGGCCGCCTGCTCTTCGGCAATTGGCACCTCTTCGTAGGCTGTGAAACACAATAACAGCATGGCGAAAGGAGTCAAACGAGAAATACCTGCCCAATTCATGCCTGCGCAAGAATTAAAAATACTGTCAAGGAATACCTTCGGCGGCAGCAACCTCAGCAGCACCCGAAGAAGACGTCTCCTTCCTTTCTTCGAGGTAACCTTTTTCACCTTCGGAGCCATTCTGAGCGCAACGAGAGGGAAACTGGAACTTCACCTGAAGAACAAAAAAAAGGAGAGAAACTGCAATCTCTCTTAACGAGGGGGAGAGGCTTTAAATGCTCCAACCCAAGGCGGTTATCCACAGCTTGATTGGACCCTTCAAGGCTAAACAATCGAAAGTAAGGCCGAAAGACTCGGAGTTTGTGTGAACGGCCAAGATCTGGCAGTTTCTGCACACGATCTTCGACTAACGGCCCAATTCGGACGTGAAAAACGAAGAGGCCCACTACACCGTGTTTAATGCGAAACGACTAGCCCACGTCTCCTTAACTGACGTGCGCGTGGGTTGACACGTGGCCCGCTGAAACCGAAGCCCACTCAGAACCAGATTCGCCGTTTAGACTCCTGCAAATCCGCCCGCGGGCAAAATTCGCCTGCAGATGAAATAAACTTGCAATAGAGAATCGCTAAGCACCCACATGCAAAGTGACAATGGCCAAAAAACAAAAGGATAATTTCATTCATAGAGAGAAATCCTAGTACAACTGGGAATCAAAGACAAAAGGGGCAAATTACAAGGCTTTCAATTGCAGTTCTGCCTCACGAATCTCCCCAGCATGACGAAGCTCTAGCCTCCTCAGGATCTCTTGGCGAAGATCTTCCTCAGTGCGCGAGACTAAGTCTTGGACGGTCTCTTTGATCTCCCTGAGGGCTCGATCCTTTTCCTCAATGGAATCAGTCGCCAACTGCCGGCGGAATCCAATGCCCTCCAATTCCTTGACTGCCTATTCATGAGCCTTCTCTTGGATGGCCAATGAGGCCTACGCTTTAGATATAACTTGATTCAGATTCTCTACCTCCGAAGACAAGCGAGAAACGTGGTTATCGGACTTCTGTTGCTCGAGGGCCACTCGTTCATCCTCAGCCTTGGCCTACTCCAACTCTGCTAACAACCTCGTCTCCAGTGACATGGTCTCGTTCAGACGGCAATCACGTTCTTCCACTGCTGCCCGGACTTCGCTGGAGGCAAGATTAACAAGTGTGGAACTCTTCGCACGAAGGGCAAGTAACTGTTGAACAGGTTCCTCCACTTCCTCCATACGCTAAAAGTAGGGCTTCGCCGCAGTATGGCCGAGCCTCTTGATTAGGAAGAACACGATATAGTCGAGATCCTCCTTAAAATTCTTGAAGGGACAACTCTCCTCTAAAGCGAGCTTGACGCAGTCGGCTAGAGTGTCTTGGAAATCAGCCAGAGCTCATGCCGCACTCCTTTTTTGCAAGCGCTCCAAGGGAGAGAGGGTAGCCTCCTCTGCCGAGGATGAAATTATGGTTGAAGTACCGGTGGTCATAACCACAGAAGTAGTAATTGGCGCCGCCAAAGCCGGCGTGACCACCGACGCCTTCGGAGCAGCGGCCACGGCATCAATAGCCACCACCGATGAGGAAGTGGTCACTAGTCGAGTAGAAGCCTCCCTCTGAAGTGGAGACTCTCGTGCTGATAGACAATCCACGGCCGATGCTTCCTCAGGAGCGGGAGATCCCCCTATTTGGCTGGGCGCACCTTCACGAGCCTGAACCTCTTCCTCACTTGATATCGCCTCATGAACCAAGACGTCGTCATCCTCCTCAGATTCGCCCGTCTCCTCAGACGAGCGACCCGTCCAAGAGGGAGGATCCTCTTTGCCAACAATTTCATGGGCAGGATCAGCTACGAATACACGAAGAGGGTTAACAGAGGCCCCTCGAAAGGGACCCTATTGACAGTTGGGTAAGGAAGAATGAATAATGCTAAGGCCCACACTTACCTGAGCCCGTGAACCTCTCTTCATCTCCAGCCCCCTCCTCTTCGTCGGAAGGAATGGAGATCACCTTCTCAACCGCACCTGCATAGGTCCAATACAAATGTCAAGGGTGTGAGGTCAACGTTATGATCAAGGATATTGTGGCAAATATTACCTCCTGAGGCGGATGCGGAAGCCGCTGGGACTCCCGTCTGTGGCCTCACGCCAGATTGCGGAGAAGCGTCCTTCAAAGTCGTCGGAACTGCCCCCGATGCGGCAGAAGCATAGCCACTCTGGGGAGGCTTACCAGAGAAACATCGTCCTGACCTTCCGTTGCTCGAGCGGTCTCGACTGTCTCATCATGACGGGTCTTCTTGGCTGCCTCCGCTCGGGAACTTTCGGCCACTGCCTCCCGCTGATGTTTAGAGAGAAGTGAGTTACTCGGGGATAGAAGAGGCACCCCCATCTGTCCAACTGTCGGACTCCGGATCTGGCTTGGGCGCCCAGATTCTCTTGGTTCACCAGGGGCATCCAGCGAAGGACCAGGAGAAGAAACTCGAACCTCGGGAACCTCAGATTCGTCTGGGCCAACATCGCCGCCCTCGACGTCTTCAGTCGGGTCCTCTAAAAACCACTCCTTAGCAGTCTGGAGACCCCTCCGTCTCGAAGTACAGAGAGGCCTTCTGGAAAGACCCCCCTGCTCCGCCAAACATGAGCTTTGGAACCAGAAACCAGCGGGATTAACGCTGGCACCCCGATACCATCGACAGTATAGAAGGGTGTGGTGCAAGTCACGATCCTTCACAGGTAATTCAAAACAGGCCTGGGTGCCACCAGCATGGGTCCAGAATCATCCCCGAGCTCCGTCCACCAGCCCTCCTTCGAAGTGTAGGCGGGGATTGACATTGCCCACATACAGTTGGTCATACCCGAACTGGCGGGCAAACCTGCAAGGGATATATGGCTCGAGGTAGCACATAGAACCTGTGCGTATGATGTGATACCCCGACCGAATGTTTACCAACCATCGGAAAGCGCCACAAGGAAGAGTTGTGTGATGGTCCGCCGTTGGCACATCCCTAAGAGACTCACCGTATCTTCCCCCGCTGAAGTAGGGGAAGAAGCGACGAAAATTGTAGTGGACAAAGTGGGAGAGTGTCTTCCGCGCATCGGGAATGTCTCTACACTTCCAAGAGCACCTCTTCAAATGCTCAAGGAACGGAACAAACCTGTCTCCTTGAAGAGTCGCGGGGGCGCTCATCAAACATTCACAGTGGTAAACAAACCACGCCATCAAGTAGGTGTACGGCAGTCCCACTCTAGGATTAGGGGTCCTGATGACTTCCCCTTCCCCTTCGTCGACAATCGACACACGGCAGAACTGGGCCGTCAACATACAGAGTCCCCGGTGGATGCACGCTATCGTCGCCGACACCAAAGAATAGAACTTCCCGTAGGCTAAGCAAACCGCCGGATACATGACCTCCACCAGAAGCGCCTCGAAGGAATGAGTGGGAACCACGCACCTCTTCAGCCATAACATGAGGTACCCCGCGAACAAAGCCTTCTTAGAGATAGGGGACTTAGCCTGGTGGTGAAACGAATGGAAGACCGTTCCAGACTTGAACCCACCCTCGTCGTGATCGAGAGCTATAGTGGCTTCCCCTTCGACCATCCTCCTCTCCACTTTGGCCTAATCGCATACGCGCAACGGCAGAGCAGGCCTCCCTTTGACATCGCTCTCCGGGAATAGATAGTCAGCCCAGTTCTTGTGACTGATCCTCAGAGCTCTTTTCTTCTTACCCTTGTGGTCCACCGCCCCGAAGGTGTTGAGGCAGATGTGGTAGTGGCAGAGCAATTCCCATAGAGTCTCAACCACCAGTGGGGAGCGGACCGAGAGCTGGTCGATCTCATCTTGACCGGGAACATACTCCTCATACGGAAAGTCTCCCAGAGGCAGTCCCGACACATCGTACATCTCGTGAAGGGTTATGCTGAGCTCACCATTGGGGGTGTAAAACGTGCCACTGTCCGCACAATATAGCTCTAAGACGCTATGGAACTGGGGAGCATTGATCTTTAGACCATGACGAGTGGCCTGAATGGCCACATACAGCTCTGTATTCGCGAGGTCAGAATTCTCGGCCAGAATGTAATCGGTGATCTTAGACCACCAGGTCTTACTGCCAGGCACAGAATAGATCCACCCCGGAGCTCTAAAATCCTTCGGAGGGAATCTCCCGCCGGCTTGGAAGAAGCGGTGACGGAAGGTCTCCGCGACCGCTGTCGTGTCTCCGGTGGGCGCCTCATTGAACGGTAGGCCTGGACGTAGGCCTGTCACCCGTTTACAAGAGCTCTCTACCCCGTACCCTACCGTAGAGCCTGTAAAGACACCGCAAGTCACCCCGTCTTGAGTTGGGGTCAAATCCCAATTCATCGTCCTTGGAACAGCAAGGGAGCGCGGCTCAACAATTGAGAAACCCCTCGGCATGATTGGAAGGTAGTAGTGGACCCCGTCCATTACGCGGAACCACCTGCTCTCTTTGATCAATAGAGCGGAAGGATCAGTTAGCTCCGCCCTGTCCTCATCTGTCAACGCCGCGTCGGTGGTCAACTCACGTAGTGTTAGGTGGTGCCCATCAGTGACTCTCTTTATCGAGCCTTCCGGTTTATCAGCGGAAAACACGGGCACCGGACCTAAGGAAGGAAACTGAGGGGACACCGTATGACCTGAACCTCCGGCTAGACCGATGGCCACGCCCTTCGAGAGGGCTTTGTCGGAAAAGGTCGTTGCAAAACAAAGTCAAGAAAAATCAGGAGGCGGATACAGATCCGCCTGTCGTGGAGCAAAATTCGCCCGACATAACGAGATCCGCCTGCATAGGCCGCGTTCGCCTTTACCAGAGTAAAATCGAACTCACCTGTCAAGAGACGAATTCGCCTTCACCTGATGAAGACCAATTTCGCCTGTAGAGGCAGAAATCATCCCCTATGAGTAAACACAAAATCTGCCCGAAAAGGGGCCGACTTTTCCCTAGGTCGGGGAAGCTACCAAAGATGATCGAACCTAGGGAGGATAAACGAGGCTCATCCGCCCAACCCGACACCTATAACCTACGCGAAGTCATCAGATGAACCTCTTGACTTACCCAAGTGTGTCTCAGGTATGCGGACGGGTGCACCGGCAGCGAGGCGGTCGGAATAGCACCCGGGACCTCCTCCTTTCGCGATACACTTCTTGGATTTCGACGCCATTGAGGGGATTAAGCGGGAACTCTCTCTCTTTAGAAAATTTTCAAGATTCTTGAGCACGGTAACTCTCAAAGAAAGGGAACAGCCTATTTAACGGAGGAGTTGCCAACGTGGCCACGATCGCCCTCAAAAAGCGAAATACTGGCGGACGAGAGACGTGACCACAATCAAAATCGACGGGCCAGATTACCCCCGACATTTCGAAGTGCCACGTCGAGGCGGGAAACGGGTCGGTCGAAAACCCGGAACTCGAGCCAAAATCGACGGTTGTATCTAACGGTTGGGTTCGAAAACCACGGCCACGATTCAAACGAGGTACACGAAGCTTACGTCAGAACGCGACGTGACAGAACCACACCATCTTAGCTGGAAAGCACGAAGCCCACCAGCGGACGCGTGGCTCACCCACACCAAACCGAGTTTTGCCCGAAAGAAAAAATCTCGCCTGTGAAAACTCGACCAAAATCTGCAAGTCGAACAGAGTTTCACCTCTAAAACCTAACTTCGCCAGAGCGACTCATTCGCCTTTAAAGGTAAAATTACGAACAAAGCCAATAGAATGACCTTGCGTGAACGATTAAACCCACGCCCCAGACGGCTAAGGGTTAGAGCAGAAATCTTAGCGACAAGCCTAAGAGAAACTGCTCCAGACGGCTAAGGGTTAGAGCAGAAATCTTAGCGACAAGCCTAAGAGAAACTGCTCAACAACTCATCATACTGAGGGGAATAGTATGGCTAGCCCGATTCAAACGGTAATCGGTAAAGGCACATCAAACCCGTTAATAGCTGAGGGTTTGCTAAATATCCTAAAAGAAACCAAGTGCGCTTGCTTCGCCAAAAAACTTCTTTATTCAAAGTATTCCAGACCACACGCAAGCTGGTTTAGGTCTGAAAACTTTGAAGGGAGTCTTGTAGATGGTAAAAAATACCTCTGTGAGCTTGCAAGAAATTCACCTGAATGATCAACTCACCTGCACGAGCCAGAATCAACTGGGAATAGCGGAATTTCGCCTTTTACACAACTCGCCTGCCCGAGTCCAAAGTCGAATCCGCCCGCAAACCTCAAGGCTGTCAGTACAGCTGGGTATTCGCTACCCCACGTGCTGGGGTAGGCTTTCCCATCCCTCTCGACTTGAGAGGGGAGAGAGCACAGTACTCCAGGCCCGTCGAGTAGCCGCTCACAGTACGAGTGATCAGACAGGTGCCAGATCCACCTGAACATTCATAAATGCGGTTCACTTCACCCATCCAGGTCGAGGACTGGATCCGCCAGCATTCGGCGAGCTGTCCAAACCCACTCGAGTGCCAGGAACCTGCTTTCCCGCCTCTCTCTACCTTTCCCACTCCTACGTGACGTGATGCAGAGCACAGCTCTTCGAATGACCACTCGTGGTACGAATGGGTAGCAGGATATCTCCAAACAATGTATGGTCACATCCCATAATTCAAGGAGCAGTCAAGCTGTCCTTCTTCCATTTAAAAACCTCTTCCAGCAAACTTTGGGAGAAGTCAAAAAACTTGGAGAAAAGCAGTCGAGACCGAGCTCTTTGCATAATCCTTGCATTGCAGCACCGTTTCCTAGTTCCGAGCCCCGATCGCCGACGAACTAGAGGATCCAAACTCTATCGACTCGAGCTTCTACTGCATACTGAAGCTCCCCGGCAACTTCAATCGAACGGTCCAAGGAAAGCAGACTCGACACGAGCATCGAGCGAAGCATCCTGTAGCCACCAAAAGTCCCCACACTAAACAAAGAGGGCATTCCCTCTGCTTCTGTTGTAAACATTTGATTATTAGTTTGTAATAAGCTTTCTTATCAATACAAACGAAACTCCCTGTTTTTGGGAAATCAAATTTACACCCTACAGGGAGGTTAAGTTAGAGAGATGTCTCAATGTGATGGCTTAGGAGGATGCTCGATCGAATCATCTCTTGGTCGAGCATCTAAAGCGGGACGTTGAGGAGGAGCAGTCAGCTCACCAGACGTTCGTCACAATAGTCAAGGACCTAGAGGATCGGCTAGCTCACTTGGACTTGGAGTAGTACAAGGAGAATGTGGTCGATGACTAGTGCCAGGGCCCCTTAGGAAAAACTAAGGTGGCCTTGGCTTGCAAGGCTAATGTCGACTACTTTGCCTCATTATTTCCTCCCGCCTCTCAACCTACTCCTAATCGCCTGTACCCTCCCCAAGTCTCTTGCTATCTTGACCTCCTAAAGGAGATCGAGGCGAGTGGAGGGGAGCTAGAATTGGTGTTGGATGACGACGACAATGGGTCAGGGGACAACCCGGAGAAGTTTCTCCAGCTTCCTCTTCTGTTGCTCCTGCTTCTACCACCCCAGAAGCGAATCTTTCAAGCCCCACTCCTAACACTAGCCGAGAAACTTAAGAGCTTGTATCTTTTCCTTCTTTTCTTTTTTGTAAATATTGACATGGATATTATAATAAAGTTTGTAATAAAATTTGTTTGAAGTTTGGAATAAAGATTTGGATTTTAATATCATTCTGGAATTTGCCTTCAATTGTTCCTTATTTTAGCTTTGTTTGCTTGTAGCTTCGTTCTAATTGAGAGAACAAGTGTTGATTATTGTGAGTCGGTCATGCTGGGATGACCCGAGTGTTGAGGGGTCAGGATAATCGACTCATTTTATGCCTTTTTTTGGTGAGATGTTCATGCTTTTTTATCGAGAAAAACCGGTAGGTTAGGATACCTAGGTCTTTTGGCAAAGTGACAACTCAAAGGTTGGGTGCCTAGGTCTTAATGAGGATGCCTAGGTCTTTTTGATAAAATGATAACTTGGAAGTTTGGGGCCTAGGTCTTAATGAGGACGCCTAGATCTTTTTGACAAAATGAGAACCCGGATGTTTAGTGCCTAGGTCTTAATGAGGACGCCTAGGTCTTTTTGGTAAAATGACAACCCGAATGTTGGGTGCCTAGGTCTTAATAAGGATGCCTAAGTCTTTTTGCCCTACTACAGTGGTCGAGTTGTTATTGCAGGAGCCGACCAAATGGCAAGTGTGCTTTTGGGTTTACCCTGAGAAGGAACCAAGGGCTTAGGATTCCTGCATAGATTTGGCACTACGAGAGTGTGACACAATGGTCAGATTCAAAAGGATTTCATTTATAATGAATGAAATTTTATATAGGATTACTAAAAGTATTTTTTAAGATGCTCGATGTTCCATGGGTGTTGTAGGATTCTTCCGTGCGGAGCCCTTAGTCGATAGGTGCCTGCTCGCAACTCCTCAAGGACTATGTACGGGCCCTTAGTCAGATTGCCTCTTCTGGCATCTTTGTCGAAAGCAGCTTTTCGAAGGATGAGATCACTGACGCTGAATCTCCTAGGTCAGACTTTGTTGTTGTAGTACCGGGTGATCCATTGTTGATTGATGACCTAGGACCTAAGCACTTTTTCCTGGACTTCATCCAGGAGGTCGAGCCCGACCCGAAGCCTTTCTGAGTTGAAGTCCTCGTTGAAGTTTTGTAGTCAGATGGTTGGTATGCCTACTTTGACTGGAGTAACCACCTTGGTGCCATAGGCTAGCTTGAATGGAGTCTTCCCAGTTGAGTTATTATAGGTTGTGCGGTAAAACCAAAGAATACCAGGCAATTCTTCAACCCAGTTCCCTCCTGCCACATCCACCTTCTTCTTCAACACTTGGAGGATGCACTTATTAGCAACCTCTGAAAGTTTGTTAGATTTGGGGTGGGCAACTGAGGAGAACTTGCGACGAATGTTGTACTCTTCACAAAAGCTTTGAAAGCCTTCGTTGTCGAACTAAGTGCCATTGTTAGTTACGAAGGAAAGGGGCACACCAAAGCGATAGACAATGGACTTCCACACAAAATTTGTGATGTTACTTTCACCGATTTTGGCCAGGGGTTCTACTTCAATCCATTTGGTGAAGTAGTCGATCGCCACAATAAGAAACTTTCTCTGTCCTGAAGTTATGGGAAGAGGACCCAGCAAATCTAGCCCCCATTGAGCAAAAGGTATGGGACTCAGGATGGAAGTTAGTTCGGTGGCTGTTTCTCATTGATGGATGAGAAAACTGGCACTTCTTGCACTGAGAGACGAGTCGTCATGACTCAGCCAATATGATGGGCCAGTAGTACCATTGGCGGATGACTTTCTACGTGAGGGTTCTGACCCTAAGATGGTTTTCACATGTTCCCTCTTGGATCTCCCTAATAACATAGCTAGCCTCTGGTGGCTGAAGGCATCATAGATAGGGTCCTACACTACTGCTCGAGTATGACATCCGATAGAGCTGTCAATTGATCATGAGATAGTGGAAGGAATTCCTCTAAATACGCCTGGCATCAACAGGATCTTCAAGCAAGGTGTCATGTGTTAGGTAGAGGGTAAAGGGATCCATCCAACAGGGCATCACATGTGTTTCTGTCTATATGACGGCCTCCGACAACTTATAAATGTTGGGTCGCTCGAGGGTGTCGATATAAACGGGCCCTGAGCTGATTCTCGAGCTTGTCGACGTAAGCTTGGAGGCAGCATCTGCCCGGGTGTTGAGAGCACAGGGGACTTAGGCCACCTTGAAGCCTATAATGAAAGCTAATAGCACCTTAACTGCTTTGAGGTACAAGGTCCTCCTCGGGTCTTTAGTCGTGTATTGCTCGTTCACCTGATGCACGACCAACTGTGAGTCAGCCAATAAATAGAGGTATTCTACCTTTAGTGCTTGTGCCCCTCGAAGGCCAGTAAGAAGAGCCTTATACTTAGCTTCATTATTTGAGGCTAAGAAATCAAACGAAATGGAGTGCTCATGCGTTACCCCGTTAGGGCTGCGCAGGACCACTCCCGCTCTACTACCGGCTTCTCCGGAGGACCCGTCCACCTTCAACAATCACCATGAGGTAAACTCAGACGAATCATATTCCGGAGTATGATGAATCTGTGGGGCAGGTGCCCGGACCGCTGGGGGCACTGGAGGTTCTTGACAAGTCGACGGTGAGGAAGTGTTTGGCTCGTCACTTGACGAGGATGACTCGATCAGAAAGTTAACCAATGCTTGGGCTTTGATCGTTGTCCGGGGCTTGAATTACACATCATATTCGCTGAGTTGGAATGCCCATGCCACCATTCTCCTAGAGGTTGTGGGGCTACCCAGCGCTTTCTTCAGAGGCAGACTTGTCCGCACGATTATCATATGGGACTGGAAGAAAGGGCAGAGTCTCCTCACTGTGGTGATGAGGGTGAAAGCAGCCTTTTCTATGAAGATGTAGTTAAGCTCACCCGCTTTCAAATTTTGGCTCATGTAGTACACGGACTTCTGAACATTCTCTTCTTCTCGAATAAGGATGGAGTTGACGGCTTCAGAGGAGACGGCCATATATAAGTACAAAGTCTCCCCCCTGGGCTGGATCAACAATGGTTTGGTACTCAAGTAGGCATAGAGACCCTGAAAAGTTGCACTATATTCAGCCATCCAAATTATGCTCTCCTTCAGGTTCTTGCTTCCCCTCAAGGTTTTGAAGAATGGGAGGTGATAATCATATTTTTATTATAATTTTATACCATCATTATCTATTTTACATGAATAAATATACTACTAATAATTATTTTTATCTTACAGGTTAATAAAGAAATAATGAATAAAAGCCCAAAAGACTTCAACTTCCTCATTTTGTAACCTTTTATTGAAGTCCAGAATCAAGCCGAGTAGCATGTAGAAGCCGGAGAAAATCAAAAATCCAATATGAAAGAAAATTATATTCAAGATGGTTGGCCAGAAAAAAATAATGATATCTCCCAATCCGGAAGGCGAAATTTAACATGTAATATATAAAAATCATCTATCTCGATGAGATGAAGCTATTTGTGAAGTCAAATTTTTAATAGGGGTATTGATACCCGTATCAATAGGGGTATCGATACCACATGTGCAGTTATGATTTAAGGGCTAAAATTGATTGGCTTGGGGCTCAAGTCTAATCTAATGGCTCTCATTCATTACTGTAGGCTATAAATAGGGGTAGAGAGTGAGGGGTTGAAGTTGTGAAATATTTTGTAACTCCATTTGGAGAGGAGGGTTACTCTTAATTGAGAAGACCTTCTAAATTTGTAACTTTTGATACAATTAATAAAAGAATTTTTTCACATCTTCATATTTTTCTTCTCTTTATTGGATGATGATGATGAAGATGAAGATGAAAATGAAAATCAATTTGAAAGTTTGCTTTAATAAGGCTAACCCCTCTTGTATTGTTAATTTTCTCTTTTATTTTCTATTTCTTTGTAGTAATTTCTTTTCTTCTTGCTTAGTAGCTTAGATTTACATTAATGTCTTGTAGAGTAGAATTATTTTCTCGCATAATCTAGATTTTTATTTATGTTCCTTTTTTCAATTTAGTTAGATTTATTTCTATGTTCATAGTGTAAATTTCTTTATTCTCATTGCTCTTCTCTGTAATTAGTTTTTATTTTCATTCTTTCTTTTTATTTTATTTGTTGTTATTATTTCTTAAGATGTGAAACTAATTCTTATAGGAACCTAGAATTATATGAAATTTGTAGGGTCTGATTTTGCTTATGTATACCAAGTGTAGGATCGTGACCCTTAAGAATAGAGTGCGCTCTTATAAACATATGCAGAAGCTTTACACTTAAACACTAGAGGGTGAGTTTACAAAGTAGATTATAAATTGCAAAGAAAAAATGGCAATCTCAGAAAATGAACATCACAAACACAAACATGTATACTGGTTCCACCTCCCCGGTGTACATCCAGTCCCCAAGCAAATCCCGCTTGAGAGTTTCCACTATGATTTTGAAACCTTACAAAATCAAAAGCAAACCTGACTAATTTGTAAGATCATGCAAATTACAAACCCAATTGACATGACCATGCCAATTGTTAAACCGACCTCTAGACCAAGAGATCAACCCCTCTCATTAACCGAGAGAACCTTTCTTTGAAGCAATGTACAATTCCAATCCTATAAGCTTTGATATGGATGTGAACATGTAACAGTGGCTTATTAATCTTTTTAACTCTCTGAATATTGCCTAAACAATCTCTAAGAATGATAGGAACAAAGGTAATACCAGAAACTCTCTTTTATAGAAAAATAGATTAAAAACTGAAAGTTTAGAGAGTTAATTTGCACAATATGTGAATCTTATAAGTGTAAAACTTGGTGATTGTTTTCTGATGTTTAACTAGAATTATATGAAACTAGTCTAAACTCTTTCATAATTGTGAATTATGCTCTTCTACTTAAAATGATCATGAGAAGGGTAATTAACTAGAGAACTAATTGGTAGAAGAAGAATTTGATAATCTATTTTTATCTTGAGTGGTTTGATAGGTTATTGATGCGGCATAATTATGTACCAAAATAGGTTGCAAGTGCACAATCGTGTCAAGTTATAGTATAAAGATATCGATCCCACGAGGAAGGTGTTTTGTAGGAGAAAATATAAAATTGGTTCTTATGTTGTGTGCATGACAAAATAGGAGTGATAAGTGAATGTGATTGTGAAGAGATTGAGAGAGTGAAAGTGGATGTAAAAGAGAATGCAAAGTGTAAGTGAGAGTGGATGTGACAAAGAATGAGTATGATCAATAAGGCGAGAAGGAAAAATGAATAAAATCAAGAAACAAATAAAAAATCAAGAATGAAGAACAAAATTCTAGAATAAAAGAAAATGTAAGAAATTAAAGATGGTGGATTCAATTATAGATATGGGTAATCTAAAATTGAACCCACTTCTTAGAAAAATGTGATTCCCTAGAGGGTTCTAGCCTAAAGGCGAATCAAACAAAATAAAAATAAACAAAAAGAAAAACTAAACCCAAGAGGGTTCTAGCCTCAAGGTGAATAGTGTAAGAAATTAAAATCTAACTACAAAATAAATTGCAAAATCTAAACTACAAAATAAAATTGTAAGAATTAAATGCAAGAAAATAAATCTACTCTATAAGCATGAAATAAATCTAATCTATGAGCATGAAATAAATCTAAGGCAAGAGGGTTCTAGCCTCTTGGCTATTTAAACAAGAAAATAAAATCTAATTACAAGTATAGAAATAAATCTAAACTAATAAGCAATAAAAAAAAGAAATAAAAGAGAAATGCAAACCTTCAAATAATTCTTCATCTTCATCTTCATCTTCATCATCCAACAAAGAGAAGAAGAGAAAAATTTAAAGTGGGGAAAAAATTATTATTATTAATTACAACAAAAGTTACAATTTTAGAAGGCCTTCTCAATTAAGAGTAGCCCTCCTCTCCAAAAGGAGTTACAAAAATTTTCACACACTTAACCCCTCACTCTCTACCCCTATTTATAGTAATCTTCAATAAATATGAGCCATTGGATTTGTCTTGAGCCCCAAGCAACAATCTCCACCTTTGAATTTGCTTTTTGTTCTCTCTAGCCCAACATAAGAGGCCCAATTGACTTTCAAAAATAAATAAAAATCAAGTCCAATGTAAAAAATCAAAGTTGCAGCCTAAGTCCAATGGAGCTTCAAAAAAACTGAAAATGATAGCAAGCCCAATCTTCATTTGATTTTCCAAGGCCCAATCTTTATTTGATTTTCAAGTCTCTGGCCCATTCAAAGTTGCAGCCCACATCAAATTCAAGACTACTAAATCAAGTCCAAGCCATAGCAAAATAAATCAAAGCTGCAGCTAAGTCTTTACAAAAATTTGATGCGGCATAATTATGTACCAAAATATGTTGCAAGTGCACAACCGTGTCAAGTTATAGTATAAAGAATATCGATCCCACGAGGAAGGTGTTTTGTAGGAGAAAATATAAAATCGGTTCTTATGTTGTGTGCGTGACAAAATAGGAGTGATAAGTGAATGTGATTGTGAAGAGATTGAGAGAGTGAATGGATGTAAAAGAGAATGCAAAGTGTAAGTGAGAGTGATGTGACAAGAATGAGTATGATCAATAAGGCGAGAAGGAAAATGAATAAAATCAAGAAACAAATAAAATCAGAATGAAGAACAAAATTCTAGAATAAAGAAAATGTAAGAAATTAAGAGAGTGGATTCAATTATAGATATGGGTAATCTAAATTGAACCCACTTCTTAGAAAATGTGATTCCCGTAGAGGGTTCTAGCCTAAAGGCGAATCAAACAAAATAAAATAACAAAAGAAAACTAAACCAAGAGGGTTCTAAGCTCGAAGGTGAATAGTGTAAGAAATAAAATCTAACTACAAATAAATTGCAAAATGCTAACTACTACAAATAAAATTAAGAATTAAATGCAAGAAAATAAATCTACTCTATAAGCATGAAATAAATCTAATCTATGAGCATGAAATAAATCTAAGGTCAAGAGGGTTCTAGCTCTTGGCTATTTAAACAAGAAATAAAATCTAATTACAAGTATAGATAAATCTAAAACTAATAAGCAATAAAAAAGAAATAAAAGAGAAAGCAAACCTTTAAATAATTCTTCATCTTTCATCTTCATCTTCATCATCCAACAAAGAGAAGAAGAGAAAAATTTAAAGTGGTAAAAAAATTATTATTTATTAATTGACAACAAAAGTTACAATTTTAGAAGGCCTTCTCATTAAGAGTAGCCCTCTCTCGCAAAAGGAGTATACAAAAATTTTCACACACTTAAACCCGCTCCCTCTCTTACCCCTATTTATAGTAATCTTCAATAATATGAGCCATTGATTTGTCTTGAGCCCCAAGCAACAATCTCCACCTTGAATTTGCGCTTTTTGTTCTCTCTAGCCCAACATAAGAGGCAATTGATTTTCAAAAATAAATGAAAATCAAGTCCAATGTAAAAAATCAAAGTTGCAGCCTAAGTCCAATGGAGCTTCAAAAAAACTGAAAATGATAGCAAGCCCAATCTTCATTTGATTTTCCAAGGCCCAATCTTCATTTGATTTTCAAGTCTCTGGCCCATTCAAAGTTGCAGCCCACATCAAATTCAAGACTATTAAATCAAGTCCAAGCCATAGCAAAATAAATCAAAGCTGCAGCTAAGTCTTTACAAAAACTTGATGCGGCATAATTATGTACCAAAATATGTTGCAAGTGCACAACCGTGTCAAGTTATAGTATAAAGATATCGATCCCACGAGGAAGGTGTTTTGTAGGAGAAAATATAAAATTGGTTCTTATGTTGTGTGCGTGACAAAATAGGAGTGATAAGTGAATGTGATTGTGAAGAGATTGAGAGAGTGAAAGTGGATGTAAAAGAGAATGTAAAGTGTAAGTGAGAGTGGATGTGACAAAGAATGAGTATGATCAATAAGGCGAGAAGGAAAAATGAATAAAATCAAGAAACAAATAAAAAATCAAGAATGAAGAACAAAATTCTAGAATAAAAGAAAATGTAAGAAATTAAAGAAGATGGATTCAATTATAGATATGGGTAATCTAAAATTGAACCCACTTCTTAGAAAAGGGTGATTCCCTAGAGGGTTCTAGCCTAAAGGCGAATCAAACAAAATAAAAATAAACAAAAAGAAAAACTAAACCCAAGAGGGTTCTAGCCTCAAGGTGAATAGTGTAAGAAATTAAAATCTAACTACAAAATAAATTGCAAAATCTAAACTACAAAATAAAATTGCAAGAATTAAATGCAAGAAAATAAATCTACTCTATAAGCATGAAATAAATCTAAGGCAAGAGGGTTCTAGCCTCTTGGCTATTTAACAAGAAAATAAAATCTAAACTACAAGCATAGAAATAAATCTACACTAATAAGCAATAAAAAGGAAATAAAAAAGAAATAAAAGAGAAATGCAAACCTTCAAATAATTCTTCATCTTCATCTTCATCTTCATCATCCAACAAAGAGAAGAAGAGAAAATTTTAAAGTGGTAAAAAAATTATTATTATTAATTGCAACAAAGGTTACAATTTTAGAAGGCCTTCTCAATTAAGAGTAGTCATCCTCTCCAAAAGGAGTTACAAAAATTTTCACACACTTAACCCCTCACTCTCTACCCCTATTTATAATAATCTTCAATGAATATGAGCCATTGGATTTGTCTTGAGCCCCAAGCAATAATCTCCACCTTTGAATTTGTTTTTTGTTCTTCTTTAGCCCAACATAAGAGGCCCAATTGATTTTCAAAAATAAATGAAAATCAATTCCAATGTAAAAAATCAAAGTTGCAGCCTAAGTCCAATGGAGCTGCAAAAAAACTGAAAATGATAGCAAGCTCAATCTTCATTTGATTTTCCAAGGCCCAATCTTCATTTGATTTTCAAGTCTCTGGCCCATTCAAAGTTGCAGCCCACATCAAATTCAAGACCATTAAATCAAGTCCAAGCCATAGCAAAATAAATCAAAGCTGCAGCTAAGTCTTTGGCCCATTGTTTTCATTTGATTTTCTGCAGCACAGTCCGTCCATAAAAAATCAAATCTGCAGCATTAGTTCGGTCTTAAAACAGAATTTGATCTCTCAGCAGCCGGTCCATATTCATACTTCATTTGATTTTCAAAATGAAAATCCGGCCCATTAAAAAATCTAACTGCAGCATCAGTTTTGAAGTCCGGCCCAAGTTGCATCCAAGTCCCCATTTCATTTTGCTTTTGAAAATCAAAAGCTAAGTCTTCAAAAGCTATCCGGCCCACTTGCACACAATAAATCCCAAACTTTGAGAATAAAGAGGATTTGTGCTGGCTTATTTTTGTGGGCTTGTGCATTATAACATGATATCTTGGAGATCATTTTCTTCACTTGCTTGATGGGCTTCATCTAACTCACTTTCGCAGGAATCGCGGTTGTATTTAGCGCATACAACAAGCCTTTAAACCCCTAGGTTACCCTAGTGGACGAGTTGTAGTCTCGTGAGGGTTTGCAGTGAATATACCCACAAAATTCGGTCAACTTGCCAAATTAAAGAAGTCAGTAAATAACTAAATTCACTTGATAACTTTTAGATAATCTAATTGGAGCCAGTTATCACTCAAGAAGACATTTTTATATATAACTCTAAGGTATATTTTTAAGAAAATCTTCTCATTGTAGCAATACAAAACCAAGCCAAACTTAGAAATTTAATTTAAAAGTTTTGAAAAGAACATGCTAACTCTTTGTTTTAAATAATTTTCAAGTTGTTTGATCTAAAATATTTTCCAAGACCTTATATACAACTATAAAACATTTATTAAATTTTTTTTAACTCTTTCATCCTTGGTGATTTTTTTTTTCTACTTTAACGGGCTTTTTAAGTGACCTTTTAACGAGTTTTGGGCCAATAGATCCCAACCCAATTAGGCTTAGGTCATTAAGTATAAAAATACTCATTGAGCTTAATTACTCGATCAGCTTAGGCTTTATAAGATAGAATCACCTAGAATTTAAGAGTATTATTTTTTTTCTTTTTTGTGCCCATTTTTCGTACTCTTCTTTTGCAATTTTTTTTTGTATGTATATATATTTTGAAAAATATGTAAATCAAGACATTTTGAAAAATTATTTTTAACTCAAAGCTAAGCATGCAAAATTTTTATTATTTTAAATAAAAGTCCAAGTTAAGGCTTAAGTAAAGTATACTATTTTGAAAATCATTTCTTAAGAAATTTATTTAGAGTTATCATAAAAGGTAAACTTAAGTAAATAACCAACTAAGGATTAGAAAATTTCAAATTTATCAAATAAAGCAATTATTACATAACTCTATCAATTTGGCAAGTGATGATATTTTTATAATTTTTTTTAAGAAAAATAGTAAAATAAAGAGAAAAAAAACTAATTCCCAAATACCCCCACACATAAACTTTTGCATTGTCCGCAATGCAAACTCTATGATGCATAAAGTAAAGCAGATAAGAAGTGAAGCACTTATATTTGGTCGGCTGATAAAAATCTGTAATTACCTTTGGTCTGAGGAGGATGAAATCAAAAATTTATTCTTCTCTTTTTTTTTCTCTTTTTTTTCTTTTTTTTTTTTTCTTTTTTTTCTTTTTTCTTTTTTTTCTTTTTTCTTTTTTTTAACAACTGAACAAGAAACTCTCAAATGAGAGAAGAATAAATTCTTTTTATTATTCTAAAATAAACAATGTAGAATGAAATATTCAATATGAAGAGTTCCTGTTCTACATTGAATCCTACCTTACTGTTGAAAATTCTTCCCCGGATTTTAAACAAATTCAGAATGATATAATTAATAATGTAAATTTCCAAGCATTTCGGGGTGTTCAGTAATTCTTGCAACAAAGTAAGGTAGATATTATTGGTGTCATGCATTTTGTATTTCTTAATGAACTTAGACTCTTGTACTGTGAAGTTTTGTTTTCTAACAACCAATTCTTCTGTGAAGTTTTGAAAATTTGGTTGTTGATTATTCTCCAAGAATCTAAGTTCATCAAGAAAGAGTTCTTTAAAATTTAATTCAAAGCAGCAAATGTTTAACACAGTTTTATTATTCTCAAGGACCTGATCTGCTTCTTCTAAAAACTCTAACTCTTCATCAAAAATTTCCTCAAAACTCAAATCATACTTTTCTTCTTCTTCTTCTGATCTTTCCTGAATGTAGTTTATTTCTAGAGGCTGATTATTTGGTTGGTCCCCTGGATTAAAAATGTTAAGATCAGCAGTCAAATTCCCAAAGGACAGCTTCATTTGACCAGTTCTACAGTTGATGAGAGCATTAGAAGTGGCTAAGAACGGTCGTCCTAAGATGACAGGTGTATGTCCTTTGGGATTGGAAACAGACTGTGTTTTTAAGACTACAAAATCTACTAGAAAAATAAAGTCCCCAACCTTAATCAGAACATCCTCTAACTCACCCATAGGGATCTTAACAGATCTATCAGCTAACTGTAAGGTACATTTGGTTGGGTTCAGTATACCTAGACCCAATTGCTGGTAGACTGAATATGGTAGCAAATTGACACTGGCCCCTAAGTCTAAAAGCGCTTTATCAATGTGAGTATTACCAATGATACATGAAATAATGGGGGAACCTGGATCTTTACGTTTCAAATGTATGGGATTTGATAGCATTTCACTTATATTGGCGGCTAAAAAGACTTTCTTTGGAACATTTATTCTCCTCTTCTTAGTGCACAATTCTTTTAAAAAGTTAGCATAAGATGGAATTTGTTCAATTACATCTAAGAGAGGAATGTTGACCTTAACCTGCTTGAATGTTTCTAGGATCTTCTCCTCCTGAGGAGAGTGTTTCCTAGACCTGAGTCTATCTGGAAAGGAAGCAACCGGTCTAAATCTATCAAAAGCAGGCTCAGGTTCGGGTTCAGGTTCTTGGTCATCTGAGGGGAGTGATTGTTGAATAGATTCATCAGAAGAAGAAGGATTTTGTATTGGATCAGAAGTTTGACTTGGAGGAGTTCTCACTTGATTATCAAACTGTCTACCTGACCGAAGTGAATGGATTGCATTCACTTGAGCTTCATAGGATGAACTGCATCCTGTGATATTAGGGTTGACCACGGGTTGACTCGGAAATTTTCCTTTCTCTCTTTCACTCACGGCACTAGCTAGTTGACCAAGTTGGGATTCTAATCTAGCTATAGCTTGAGTGTTGGAGTTGAGCATTTGTTCAGTTGATTGCATGAAGGAATTTAGAGTGCTAGACGTTTGAGTCAACATATTCGTGGTTTGAGTGGAGGCCTTAATTATGGTTTCCAAACCCCTTTCCAAGACGTTGAGACGTTTATCCTGATCTGGATTGTGATGAGTCTGAATTACAGCTTGATGAAGAGGAGACTGATTTTGATACGGCAGATTGGGTTGTTGAAATTGTGAATGAGAATTGAATGGAACTGTGTTTCCCCTAGGAAAATGTTGGGTCGAAGCGGGAGTGAAGTTTTGAGTTCCGGGAGAATTTCCTTGATTCTATGCAAAGTTGGGATGATTTCTCCAACCTGGATTATAGGTTAGAGAAAATGGATCATTTCTAGAGTGCTGGAATGCAGCGTTCATCTGTTCTAATGTATTGTTGTTTCCTAAGAGAGGACATTCCTCTGAAACGTGGGTAGGAGACTGACAATTATGACATCTTGAGGCAGAAACATGATTGATTTGAGGTGGAGCTCGTTCCTTAATTTCTAAAGCTTCTAACCTTCACAGAATCGTCACCATCTTCGCTTCAGAAGCAATGTTTGACTCCAAGGAAAGACCACTAGACTTAGATTAGGGAACTAATGAAACCCTATCATCACAGTGTTCCCATTGCATTGTTTTTTCGGAAAGACTCTCTAAAAACTCCCAAGCTTCATCAGCGTTTTTCCTCATAAAATCCCCGTGGCACATTGATTCTAAGGAAGTTTTTGCAGAATAATCTAATCCCTCATAAATTATTTGGCACAATCGCCATTTTTCTAAACCGTTATGAGGACATTGGATGAGAAGATCTTTAAATCGGTCAAAATACTTCCAAAAAGGTTCTCCCGGGATAATTTTAAAGTTTTGAATGTTGTTCCTAAGCTTTACCGTTTTATGAATAGGGGAAATTTTTTTAAGAAAAACGGTGACAAATTCATCCCAAGTTGAGATGGAATTTGTTGGTAAGCTATACAGCCATTTTTTAGCTTTATCCTTAAGAGCAAATGGAATAAATCTAAGCTTAACCGCATCTTCGTTTAATTCTCTCATTTTAATCATAATACACACTTCCTCAAATTCCGAAATAAAAATATATGCATCTTCTGTTTCATTACCAAGGAATTTGGGAAGCATGTTTATGTATTGCGGTCTAAGCTCAAAATTTATCCCATTTGTTTCGGGGAGCCTAATGCACGAGGGAATTACATTCCTAATGGGATAGCACATATCATGAAGAACGGGTAGATTAGGATGCTCCATTACTATGATTGGTTCATTCCTAATGGGATAGCACATATCATGAAGAACGGGTAGATTAGGATGCTCCATTACTATGATTGGTTCAAAGCGAATTAATCGATGTGTATTATCCCTAATCCACTGTTGCATACACCAAAATATTTTTTTATTATTTTTTTTTAAAGAGAAAAAAAATAGTTTTTTTTATGAGAAGAAAAGGATAAAGAAAAATCCTAACTAAAACAAATCAAAACAATCAATTTTCAATCACTCTAATTCTAGGGTTTAGCCTAATTCACTAGACCAGCTCCTAACCAAAAACTCCTACAATAAAAAGATAAAAGTTTTACCCAGGTAGTTAGCCAGGTAAGGATAGTACTAGAGGGTGATCAAAGATCAATTAAGTACCTCTTTCCTTACGGAGCGCTTTACGCAACCCCTAAACCTTGCCTTAGACACCAACTAATCTGAGAAAACTTAAACCGGTTCACTTAAGGATTTCTTATTCCTTATTGAGCTCAAATCCTTAGGGGCCAACGTCTAATGAGTTTTATTAGGCTTGGGTTTGTGAAGTGAGGAATTAGTGATTTTTGGGCTAAGAAAAGGATGATGAAATCTCTCACCTTATCTTTATTATGGGTTTTTTTACCCTTAAAGATATTTTTAAGTGTGTGTCAAATCAAGATGCTCAAATCACTTGGTGAATTCCTACTATCAATATGAAATGCAACCCTATGAATTAAAAGCAACTAAAAAGGATGGAAAAGAAAAATCTTTTTTTTTAATTAGGGTTAACAATCAAACAAATGAGAAGGGGGAATTTGTTTGAATTTATTATCTTGTTAGTAAATGTCAAAGTGGAGGATGAATTTTATTATGGTCAACGGGAAATAAAATCTTTTTTTTTAAATCCTAATAGTCTCTAATTGTGAAAAAGTAGCTAAAGGGTGGAATTAAAAACTAGAAAGAGGACTTACCCGAAAGCAAATCTTCAAATCCTAGCTCTCCAATCCGCGATCTTCAAGCTCCAAGCGTTTCCTTCACAAAAACACACAAGTTAAAGAACCAAAATAATTAAAACCTACTTAAGCACCTTCCCCGGCAACGGCGCCAAAAACTTGATGCCGCATAATTATGTACCAAAATATGTTGCAAATGCACAACCGTGTCAAGTTATAGTATAAAGATATCGATCCCACGAGGAAGGTGTTTTGTAGGAGAAAATATAAAATTGATTCTTATGTTGTGTGCGTGGCAAAATAGGAGTGATAAGTGAATATGATTGTGAAGAGATTGAGAGAGTGAAAGTGGATGTAAAAGAGAATGCAAAGTGTAAGTGAGAGTGGATGTGACAAAGAATGAGTATGATCAAAAAGGCGAGAAGGAAAAATGAATAAAATCAAGAAACAAATAAAAAATCAAGAATGAAGAACAAAATTCTAGAATAAAAGAAAATATAAGAAATTAAAGATGGTGGATTCAATTATAGATATGGGTAATCTAAAATTGAACCCACTTCTTAGAAAAATGTGATTCCCTAGAGGGTTCTAGCCTAAAGGCGAATCAAACAAAATAAAAATAAACAAAAAAAACTAAACCCAAGAGGGTTCTAGCCTCAAGGTGAATAGTATAAGAAATTAAAATCTAACTACAAAATAAATTACAAAATGCAAACTACAAAATAAAATTACAAGAATTAAATGCAAGAAAATAAATCTACTCTATAAGCATGAAATAAATCAAATAAATCTAATCTATGAGCATGAAATAAATCTAAGGCAAGAGGGTTCTAGCCTCTTGGCTATTTAAACAAGAAAAAAATCTAAGGCAAGAGGGTTCTAGCCTCTTGGCTATTTAAACAAGAAAATAAAATCTAATTACAAGCATAGAAATAAATCTAAACTAATAAGCAATAAAAAAAGAAATAAAAGCGAAATATAAACCTTCAAATAATTTTTCATCTTCATCTTCATCTTTATCATCCAACAAAGAGAAGAAGAGAAAAATTTAAAGTGGTGAAAAAATTATTATTATTAATTACAACAAAAGTTACAATTTTAGAAGGCCTTCTCAATTAAGAGTAGCCCTCCTCTCCAAAAGGAGTTACAAAAATTTTCACACACTTAACCCCTCACTCTCTACCCTTATTTATAGTAATCTTCAATGAATATGAGCCATTGGATTTGTCTTGAGCCCCAAGCAACAATCTCCACCTTTGATTTATTTGATTTTCAAAAGAAATTCAAAATCTAATTTGTAGCAGCACTCAAGTCCAAATCCGGAGAAGCCCATTTGATTTTCAAAATAGCAAAGGAAGAGCCGGCCCACAATAAATTGAATTTTGATTTGAATTCTGCTGCAAAGAGAATTAAAAGCCCATGTCTGATCCCTTTGAGTTCGGTCCATTTCCATTTTGATTTGTAAAAGAAAACTGCAGCAAGGTCCACTCATTTATTTGAGCAAAATCTCCGGCCCACTGTAGCCTCCATTTGTTCGGTCTTTGAGAGAACAAAATATAAAAAATCAAATCTGCAGCATTAGTTCGGTCTTAAAACAGAATTTGATCTCTCAGCAGCCGGTCCATATTCATACTTCATTTGATTTTCAAAATGAAAATCCGGCCCATTAAAAAATCCAACTGCAACATCAGTTTTGAAGTCCGACCCAAGTTGCATCTAAGTCCCCGTTTCATTTTGCTTTTTAAAATCATAAGCCAAGTCTTCAAAAGCTGTCCGGCCCACTTGCACACAATAAATCCCAAACTTTGAGAATAAAGAGGATTTGTGCTGGCTTATTTTTGTGGGCTTGTGCATTATAACATGATATCTTGGAGATCATTTTCTTCACTTGCTTGATGGGCTTCATTCATTTTCCTCTTTTAAGTTTTTGCTTCATGGGCTTCTAAAATGCTACAAAAAAGAGAAGAGAGATTTTGAGGGGTTTTTATATTTAATAATATTTATTTATATTTATGTGCAAACTAAGCTAACAACAATTATTAATTGTATATTTATTCATGTAAAATAGATAATGAGGGTATAAAATTATAATAAAATGTGATTATCAGTTATGCTTACGAATTCTAGAATTAATATCTAGTTATTATTCTTTTCATGAATATTAACTTTGCTTAGATGATAATTTGATAGGTTATACTTTCCTTAAATAGTTTGATAGTTTATGCTTAATAAATCTAAAGTAAAATATGATTAAAAAAAAGAATGGTTCATAATTTATAATTAAAATTAGCTAGTATATTCAATTCTAGATTCCTCATATCTTTAATTGAATCATTCATCTTTATACTTTCTTGAATTTTCTTTTTATTCTTGATTTTTCATTATTTTTTCTTTTCTCTTGTTTTCTTTACCTCCTCTCAATTTCATTTTATTGTTTTGCATATATACATAACACTCATCATATTTTTTTTCTACAATCATACTCAATCATTACCCCTAATTGTCATGCACACAACATAAGAACTAATTCTAATTATCTCTTACAAGCACCTTCCTCGTGGGATCGATAACTTTTTATACTATAACTTGATTGGTTGTGCACTTGCAACCTTTGGACATCATTTAGACCCCATCAAGTTTTTGGCATTGTTGTCGGGGAAGGTGCTTAAGTAGGATTTTATTTATTTTGTTTCTTTAACTTGTGTGTTTTTCTTGTGAAGGAACCGCTTGGAGCTTGAAGATCATGGATTGGAGATCAAGGACTTGAAGATTTGCTTTTGGTAACTCTTCTTTCTAGTATTTTTAATTTCACCATTTTAGTTAGTACTTCACAATTAGTGACAATTAGGATCTAAAAAAAGGATTTTATTTTTGTTAACCATAATAAAAATTCATCCCCCACTTGAACAATTACTAACAAGATAATAAATTCAAACAAGAGCTCTCTTCTCATATTTGTTTGATTGTTGACCATAATTTAAAATATGTATATTTTTTCTTTTTATCATCCTTTTGTAGTCGCTTTTAATTCCTAGAGTTGCATTACATATAGTTAGTAGGAATTCACCCAAGTGATTTGAGCATCTTGATTTGACACGCACTTAAAAATATTTTTAAAGGCAGAACCCCCTAATCAAGATAAAATGAGGGATTTTATCATCCTTTCCTTAGCCCACAAATAATTTATTCCTCACTACACAAACCCAAGCCTTTTAAAACTCATTAGACGTTAGTCCCTAAGGATTCAAGCTCATTAAGGAACAAGGAATCCCTAAGTGAACTGGTTCAAGTTTACTTGAATTAGTTGTTGTCTAAAGTAATGTTTAGGGGTTGCGTAAAGCGCTAATGATATACTTAATTAAACTTTGATCTCCCTCTAGTACTATCCTTACCTGGCTAACTAACCGAGTAAACTTTGATCTTTTCACTAAAGTGGTTTTTGGTTAGGAGCTGGTCTAGCTGAGTAAGGCTTAACCCTAGAATTTAGGGTGATTGACAAAAGTGATTGTTTTGATTTGTTTTAGTTAGGTTTTCCGTTTTCTCCTTTTTGTCTTATAATCTTTTAGTAAAAAAACTCTAACTCTTATTTTTCTTTTAGAAAAAATAATAATAAAAGAATTTGTTTTGGTGTATGCGAACTTGGATTAGGGATAATACCAATCGTTTAATTTCTTTTGAACCAATTGAAGAAATGACTAATCAACCTGTTCTCCAATATATGTGTTATCCAACTAGGAATGTAATCCCTTCTTACATCAAGCTCCCTGAAGCAAGTGGAACTAATTTTTAGCTTAGACCGTATTACATAAACATGCTTCCAAAATTCCTAGGAATTAAAACCGAAGATGCTTATATCTTTATTTCCGAGTTCGAGGAAGTGCGTCTTATGATTAAAATTAGAGAACTATATAAATATACAATCAAGCTCTGATTTATTCCATTTACTCTGAAGGACAAGGCTAAGAAATGGTTGTATATCTTACCCACAAATTATATCTCAACTTGGGATGAATTTATCACCATTTTTCTAAAGAAATTTTTCCTATTCACAAAATAGTTAAGCTAAGAAACAGCATCATGAACTTTAAAATTGTCCCGGGAGAGCCATTTTGAAAGTATTTTGACAAATTTAAAGACCTTCTTATCCAATATCCTCACCATGGTCTCCAAAATGGCAATCATGCTAAATAATCTATGAAGGATTGGAGTATTCTTCAAAAACTTCCTTAGAATCGATGTGCCAAGGGGATTTCATGAAGAAGAATGCCGATGAAGCTTGGAAATTATTAGAGAGTCTATCTGAGAAAACCATGTAGTGGGAATATTGTGATGACAGAGTTGAATCAGTTCCCCAACCTAAATCTAGTGGTCTTTCCTTAGAGTCGAACATTGCCTCCGAAGCAAAGATGACAACAATTTTGTGAAGGTTAGAAGCTATAGAAATCAAGGAACGAGCTCTAGCTCAAATCAATCAAATTTCTACCCCAGGTTGTCACACCTGTCTTTCTCCTGTCCATGTTTCAGAGGAATGCCCTCTCCTAAGAAATACTCAATCATTAGAACAGATCAACGATGTATTCCAGCATCCTAGAAATGATCTGTTTTCTCCAACCTACAATCTGGGTTAGAGAAATCATCCCAATTTTGCATGGAATCAAGGAAATCCCTCCGAAAATTAAAATTTTATTCCCGCTTCAAACAAGCAATTTCTTAGAGGAAACATCGTTCCATTCAATGCACCAAACAATTTTTAACAATCTAATCTATCTTTTCCAAACCAACATCCTCATCAACCCATAAATCCTTCAGGTCCTGATCACGAAACACGTCTTAGTGTCTTAGAAAAGGGTTTAGAGACTATGATTAAAGCTTCTACACAAACCACCAATATGTTGGCCCAGTCATCCACCACTCTGAATTCCTTCATGTAAACAACCGGCCAAATGCTCAACTCGAACACTCAAGCTATAGCCATGTTAGAAACCCAACTTGGGCAACTAGCCAATGCCATAAACGAGAGAGAGAAAGAAAATTTTCCAAGTCAACTCATTGTTAACCCTAAAGACAATGGATCCAGTTCAAACCAACCATCCCATGTAAATGCAGTTCACACTTTGCGATCAGGAAAATAGATAGACAACCAAGTTAGAATGCCACCGGATCAAATCTCTTCTTCCATCCAACACACTCCTTCTGATGAAGTGACTCCTTCCGATGACCAAGAAGCTGAACACAAGATTGAGCCTAATCTAGATAGGTATTGGCCCCTTGCCCCTTTCCAGACAGACTCAATCCTAGGAAGAACCCCCTAGAGGTTGAGAAAACCCATGAAACTTTTAAATAGGTCAAGATCAATATCCCTCTCTTAGACACAATTGAACAAATTCCCTCTTATGCAAAGTGTTAGACCCTAGAGGGGAGGTGATTAGGGTCTTATGCTAATCTAATCCGATTTTATGTCAATTAAAACTAATTCAAATATTATTCTTGCAAGATAGATATACAATATGATATGAGAAAGAATATGCAATATGAACAAAGAGATATATCCTAGCAAAGAGGTATATGATGAAATATATGCAAGGATATATAAACTAATGCAAGAGTGAAATAAACATAAACAAGATAAGAGTGATAGTGTAAATAAACAATGCAAACACACAATATGATCACGGAGTTCGGACCTTCCATTCTACGTCTCCGTTCCCCACTCTCAAGGAGAAATTCACTATCACAACCGGATTTTCTACGCTTACCCGAACAAAGTTTACACCTCACAATGTCGGCTTTCAACGCTCACCGATCAACGTTCACAAGCACTCACAATGTCGGTTTTCAACGTTCACCAATCAACGTCTACACTTCACACCTCACAATAACAACAAATGATTTGTTCTCTAATACAAGGCGAGAACTTAATTAAAGCACACACTCAATTGTTACAACTCTCACCAACCCAAATATACTATGTACGAAAATATAATAAGCTAAATAGGTTGTGTGTGAATAATGAGTGAAATCGAATCAAATCAAACTAAACTCAAATATAAATACTAGCTTAATAGAATGATAATCAAACAATACAAAATGTAAAGCTAGATAGAGTTTAGAAAACTTCTTCAATAAATGACAAGAGAGAGAGAGAGAGATGGATTGAAGCTTAAATATCAATGAATTGATCTCCACTTCCTCTTGTGGAATTCTTCACAAACCAAATCCTTAAACAAACTTAAAACCAAACTTAAAACAAACTTAAACCCTTATTAAACTCTTGTTTAAAAACTTCTTGGGTTACTTATGAGAACTGAGATCAATAGGGTATTTATAGCCTCCCAAAACCTCAGCCAAAAACCCCAAACAAAAGATCAAAAAACCCCAAACAACAGCTGCAGGAAATAGCCGTTGGTGAATAGAAAGACAGTGCGGCGGTCGACCGTGAAATTCTCACGGTCGACCGTGAGGCATATACAAACCTGAGAAAACTTCCAGAGAAAGCTACGGTCGACCGTGGCGGTCGACCGGGGGAACTTACAGGCTGACGGTCGACCGTCACGATCGATCGCGAGACCGTCACGGTCGATTGCGAAAGTCTCTGCTGGCTCCTCAGGGAAAAACATAGGCGCGGTCGACCGTAGCGGTCGACCGCAAACTGATATATGAAAATACAGGTTTGAAAGTAGTTTTCTGATTTTAAAATCATGTTTAAAATATCAAATAAATTCCAAAAAATGTAAAACTTTGGAAAATGATTGTAGACATGATAATACACATGCTACAAAAACTAGTTTTTAGAAAGGACCTTCCAAATGAAAAATATCATCATTTTGCTAAATAGTCCAAAACATGAAAATGTAAACATATGAGTTTTGACATTTTAGCTTAACCATGTTTTGAAACATTACAAAATGATTATATAGACTTAATAAAAGATGTATATGACTGTTATTAAGTTCATAAACTAAGAAAATAATATTTTCACAAAATTGCATATTTTGCAAACATTTCAAAAGTAAATATGATTTCATTGAACTAAATAAAATTGATATTGATGAAATCATATATATGCATGTAAGTATGAAACAAAAAAAAATTCTAATTATATTTAATTGTTTCATATTAAAACTTGAAAACTATCAAACCAAAACATATATGTATATATATAACTATATATATAGAAAACCAAAACGTGTATGTGTGTATATGATTAAACTTAAAGTACTAACACACATAATATAAAACATAAACTAAATTACCCAAGCATTATTGATCTTCAATAAGCTTGACTTTGTACACTTTGCGGATGAAGCTTGAACTTGGATCTTCAACTTGAATTGCAAGGCTTCATACCACAATTCCGCCAACCTCCATTTGATATGATCGTGAATGCTCGATTCCATCCATCCTCCAACATATTATTTATCTACAATAAATAACAAAATACAAACACTAGACAATAATATTAGATGTAAATTGTTTGTTAAATCATCATCAAAATAAGAAGACCAACACAAAGTTCTTGAAAGACTTATGCACTAAGAAAAGAACCATTAATGTCCCTAAGAAAGTCTTTTTAGCTGCCAACCTTAGTAAAATATTTTCAAAACCCATGCGCTTGAAATATAAGGATCATTGTTGTCCCATAATTCTATATGTTATAGGAAATACTCACATTGATAAGACACTTCTAGACTTGGGAGCCAGCGTAAACCTCCTTTCTTATTCAGTCTATCAACAGCTAGGTGTAGGAGAACTTAAACCAACAAGATGCACCCTACAATTAGCTGATAGATCTGTGAAAATTCCTAAGGGAGAGGTAGAGGATGTTTTGTTCAAAGTTGGAGAGTTCATTTTTCTTGTTGATTTTATTGTCTTAGAAACGCAGCCTGTTTACAACATCAAGAGTCAAATCCCAGTTAGGAAGACCATTCTTAGCAATCTCAAATGCTTTGATCAATTGTAGGACTTGTCAAATGAAACTATCTTTTGGGAATATGACTGTTGACCTTAATATTTTCAACCTAGGAAAGCAACCCAGTGATCCATCTGATCAACCCATGGAGGTGAATTTTATCCAGGGCATATTTAGTGAACAACAAGAGGGAGGATGTGAGTTAGATTCTTGTTTATCTGACTTAATTCTTGAAGAGTCTTTCGATGATGAATTAGGGTTAGAACTAATGGTCAATCATGTACCTACAATTGGCTGGTAACGTGAACCTTGGAAATAGAGCCCCGAGTCCAACTTCGCCCAACTATTGAGGAACCCCCTAAGTTAGAGCTCAAACATTTACCTGAAAATATAGAGTATGCCTACTTAGGGGAGAATAATACTTTACCAGTTATCATTTCTTCTGACTTGACTACCGGTCAAAAGGAATCTCTCTTAGATGTCTTAAGAGAGAATAGGGAAGCCATTGGATGGACCATGGCTGATATCAAGGGAATTAGTCCAACCATTATTCAACACCGAATCCATTTGATAGATGATGCCAAACCTACTAGAGATCCTCAATGTAGGTTAAACCCGTTAATGAGAAAAGTTGTTAGGAAAGACATTCTGAAATGTCTTGATCATGGGATCATTTATCCCATTTCTGACAGTTCATGGGTGAGTCTAGTCCAAGTAGTTCCAAAGAAATTTGGGATCACTGTGATCCAAAATGAGGCTAATGAGCTGATTCTCACTCGGATCCAAACTAGATGGCGAGTTTGCATTGACTATAGAAAATGCAACTTAGCCACTCAGAAAGATCACTTCCCTCTTCCATTCATTGACCAAATGTTAGAGCGCTTAGCAGGACACGAGTTCTATTATTTCCTGGATGGATATTCAGGTTATAATCAAATTC
>NC_033794.1:50353035-50440535 GCF_001876935.1 Asparagus officinalis | reverse complement strand
CTTAAACTCTTTTTAAAACTCTTTAAAACATTCTCTTGTTGTATATAGAGCTGAAGGTAAAAGGGGGTATTTATACAAACCCCAAAGCCAAGAGAAAGCCAAGAAAAAGACCAAAAAACCACACTGCAACGGCTCTGGAAACTAGCCGTTGGAACTGATCTGACAGAGCGGCGGTCGACCAGAAAAACTCCAGAGAGTTCGACAGTCGACCACGGTGGTCGACCGCGAGAAATTCTCAGCTGACGGTCGACCGCGAGAAATTCTCAGCTGACGGTCGACCGTGGCGGTCGACCGTGGCGGTCGACCGTGAAAGTTTCTGCTGCACACTATGCAAAAGACTCAGGCGCGGTCGACCGTGGCGGTCGACCGTGAACTGATACAAGAAATATAGGTTTTGAAAAACTGTTTGCTGATTTTGAAACACTATTTAAAAATATTAAATAAATTTCAAAAAATGTAAAACTTTGGGGAATGATTGTAGACATGATAATAAACATGCTACAATGACTGGTTTCCAAAAAGGACTTCCCAAATGAAAAATATCATTATTTTACAAAATAGTCCAAAACATGAAATTGTAAACACATGAGTTTGATGTTTTGACCTAAACCAACTTTTAAAACTTTACAAAATGATTTTATAGACTTAGTAAAACATGTATAAACTAATATTGAAGTCTATAAACTAATAAGACAATATTTTCACAAAATTACATATTCTATATATATATATATATATACGAAGAAACCAAGAAGTGTGTGTGTGTAGATAATTGAGCTTAGAGTACTTAACACACATAATATAAATCCTAAACTAGTTACCCAAGCTTGTGATCTTGATCTTGAATAAGCTCGACTTGGTAATCTTGTGGATGAAGCTTGAACTTGGATCTGAACTTGAATTTCATAAGCTTCACTCCACAATTCCGCCAACCTCCATTTGATATGATCGTTGAAGCTCTATTCCATCCATCCTCCAACTCGTTGTTTGCCTAGAATAATTAAGAGAATACAAATACTAGACAAACAACATTAGAAGTAAATTGTTTGTTAAACATTATCAAAACAAGAAGGCCAACAATCTCCCCCTTTTTGATGATGACAAATAATTTACAAAAAGGATATATGCATGAAAGGAAATGAATATACAATGTATAATATATCATGCATATAAACAAGAAAGAATATACTCACAATATTTCTCCCCCTTTGACAACATAAAAAAGGGGACAAAGGTATGAAGAGAGCGAAAGCTCCCCCTATCAATATGCATGGGTGAGTATAATACATAAAAAGATATAGGGATTACTCCCCCTATCAAAATACCTTAATGAATATATGCAATGAATGTTAAGGCATACATATGTGAGCAAGCAAGAAACATGCTAACACAACTCACATACAAGAAGACAATGAGAATACATATAAATATGTCAATATGAAAAATAGTGTCTCATTAACACAAAAAATGTAAAAATAGATTTATGAAAACAAATGAGAGAATAACATGAGAATCATGCAAAAAGAGTTTTCGAATGAAAACAAATCAACCAAATGAAATCATAAATCAACCACAATCACATAAAACCAAACCATCATTGATTTTCAAAAATCAAGAGAGGCAATTATGTCTAGCTCTTAAGCTAGTATCAACCCATATGAACATTTTAGCACCTGGTAAACAAGATTTGAGAATAAACACCCAATAATCTGGGGGGTTATATAAATACAAACCTCTCATCAAAACAAAATTAATAATCATGAAAACAAAAGGATTTGATCAAAGAAAAATTGTTTTCATAACCAAAAAATTTTAAAACATAATTTTCAAAACCAAGAAAAGAAAAAAGAAAAACACTAAAGTACTTGGTTTTAAAAATCAAATTTGTTTTGGTACCCAAGAATTCTTAGTACCAAGAGATTTAGGGACATGACCCCTATCTTTTAAGCTCAAAGCCCTAGGGTTATAAACCCTCTTGGGCATATGTGGTGCACTAACACGGTCAAAGCAATAATCATTCAAATGACCCTTCCTATTGCAATTTGTACAATGAAAGAGATCCATTTGCTTATGTTGACCAAACGGTTGTGCACGGGACTCATTTGCAAAAATAGATTGTTCTTTAAAATTATTTTGCAAATGGGAAACTCTCTTCAAATCAAAATAAAACTTGGTCAAATGACCAAATCTACCACAATGATCACACTTAAACTTTTATGGTCTTTTAAAATCATTTGGCAAAAGTGAAGTTTTTCTCAAATCATAGCAAAATTTTGCCAAATGGCCAAAACGTCCACAAAGATCACATTTAAACACATTAGCATATTTATGATGTACAATAGGTGCATGTGTGTGTACATGTGATGAAGAAGCTACATGAGATGCACAAGGAGTATTGACATTATTATGTTTGTGTGCATCATAGCAAAATTTAGCTAGATGGCCTTTACGGCCACAAATAGAGCACTTGTAAACTTTGCTATATATGTGTGCATGATGAGTGGATGATTTTTTAGACTTGGCACACATATCCATAAGCTTCTTATGGTTGTCAATGCATATTTTCAAAGTTGAATCTAAAGATGAAATGCGATTATTCATAAGATTCAAATCTTTATTTTTAGGCACATATGTATTTTTATTAGAAGTAGAACATAAATAGTCATTTATAAAGGAAGCAGTATCATTTTGTATGTTCTCGATTTCGAACATGGCATTATCTCTTTCATGAGTTAAACTAGCAACATTTGAAGTTAAAGAAACATGATCCAATTTTAATTTTTTATTGTTTTCTTTAAGGATCATATTTTCATTAGAAACAATTTCAAACTTAGATGCTAACAACTCATGATCGGATTTCAAATCCTCATGTTTGCTTTTTAAATCAATAAAATCATTTTGCAATTTCTTGTAGGCATGCAATAATCTTTCACTAGCACAAGCAAGTTCATCATTAGGTAAATCATTAATAGGTTCGAACTTGCAAACCTCACTAGGGCTATCGCCTAGTGGCCGTGTGCATGATGCTCCTTTTGAACTTAAAGCGGGATCCTCCAAAGCTTGTCGGATCGTCTCCAAGTCCCCTTGATGTGCTTCAATAAATTTCCATAAGGTATAAGCAATATCAAAATGAACAAACTTGTTAGACATAGATGAATCAAGAGCATTTAGCAAATATTCTAACAAAATATTGTTCATTGTAAATATGCGATGATCATTTTTATTCCACTTGGATTTCTCCATAGTGGGCACAATATAAGCATCATCTATAATTTCCCATAAATCAAAGTGTTTAGATTGAATAAAAAGTTTAAATCTAACACACCATTGGGCATAAGGAAAATTACCTAATCTAGGAGTAATATTGATGGCATAACCTAAACAAGATGCATCGTTCAAATCCATAATGTATATATGCAAGCAAGATACAAAAATTAAAAATTGGATTAGCACAAAAAGATAACTTGGATCTTTAACTCAAGGTGATTAGACCTTAAATCAAAGAACACCAAGCTCTAATACCAATTGTTAGACCCTAGAGGGGGGATGATTAGGGTCTTATGCTAATCTAATCCGATTTAAATGTCAATTAAAATTAATTAACAAATATATTCTTACAAGATAGATATACAAGAGTTATAAGCAAGATTAAGCAATATGAATAAAAAAGAATATATCCTATATGATAAAATTATATGCAAGGATATATAAACTAGCACAAGATGATATATCCTACCAAAGAGATATACAATATGATATATGTAAGGATATGCAAACACAAGGGTAACATAAACAAATAAAATAGTGGATGAAATAAACAATGAGAGAAATGCTATAAAGATGAACAAATATAAGTGCTAAGCCAAACTCAAACAAGCAATATGATCACGGAGTTTGGACCTTCCGTCCTACGTCTCCGCTCCCCACTCCCGAGGAAAAATCCACTATCACAATCGGGTTTTCTACGCTCACCCGAATAACGTTTACACCTCACACTCAGTTTTCTAGCTAACCGAAACTTTACAATCAACACTCTTGCAATCACACTCTACACCCTCACAAGTGTTGGACCTAGCCGTGTCTCCCTCAAGTGCTCGGTTACAACCTCTCCCTAGGCTCGTCAACCGACGCCACTCCTCTTGGAACTATCCCCGACTCTCACCACACACTCCTCTCGGTGTACAAGTGTATTACAAAGTGATTCTCACGAGTAGGCTCAAAATAACAAGTGATTGTTCTCCAATATGAATGAGAACGCAATGAAAGCTCACACTCAAAGTTACAACTCTCACCAACCCAAATATATTATGAATGCAAATACAATAAGCTCAAGTGGGTGTGTGTAAACAATGAGTGAAAATCAAAGTCAAACTAAACTCAATATAAAACTAGCTTTAATAGAAATGATAATCAACAAATAATTATAAATAAAAGCTAGAGTTGAGTTTAGGAAAACTTCTCTAGATGACAAGAGAGAGAGAGATGGATTGAATGCCCAAAATACAATTGATAATCTCCTCAAGCTCTTGTAAAACTTTCTTCATAAACCAAACCCTTAAACAAGCTTAAAACAAGCTTAAACTCTTTTTAAAACTCTTTAAAACATTCTCTTGTTGTATGTAGAGCTGAAGGTAAAAGGGGGTATTTATACAAACCCCAAAGCCAAGAGAAAACCAAGAAAAAGACCAAAAAACCACACTGCAACGGCTCTGGAAACTAGCCGTTGGTCGACCGCGGCGGTCGACCGCGAGCAACAAAAAACCAGCAGAAAACTCCAGTCAAAACAAGAAGGCCAACAATTTCCATACTTAATGACCTAAGCCTAATTGTGTTGGAACTCATTGGCTCAAAACTCGTTAAATGGTCACTTAGAAAGCCCGATAAAGTAGAAAAAATCACCAAGGAATAAAGAGTGAAAAAAAACAATACTAACAATGTTTTTATATATATTGTTATATTTGTAATATGGTATTAAAAAATTATTTTGATTAAGAGACTTGAAAATTATTTAAAACAAAGAGTTAGCATATCCTTTTCAAAACTTTTAAATTAAATTTCTAAGTTTGATTTGGTTATTTGTTTTTGTATTGCTATAATGAAATGATTTTCTAGGAGATTTACCTTAGAGCTATATATAAAAATATTTTCTTGAGTAATAACTAGCTTCAATTAGAATATCTAAATTTATCAAGTAAAATTAGTTATTTACTGACTTCTTTGAATTTGCAAGATGACCAATTTTTTTTGTATATTCACTGCAAACCCTCACGAGACTGTAACTCGTCCTCTAGGGTAACCTAGCGGTTTAAAGGTTTGTTATATGCACTAAATAAAACTGTGATTCCTGTGAAAGTGAGTTAGAATTTTTAATTTCTTTCTTTGTTAGAGGACTAGCAAAAGTTTAGGTGTGGGAGTATTTGATAATCATGTTTTTATTATAATTTTATACTATTATTATCTATTTTACATGAATAAATATACTACTATTAATTATTTTTATCTTACAAGTTAATAAAGAAATAATGAATAAAAGCCCAAAAGACTCCAACTTCCTCATTTTGTAACCTTTTATTGAAGCCTAGAATCAAGCCGAGTAAAATGTAGAAGCCGGAGAAAATCAAAAATCCAATATGAAAGGAAATTATATTCAAGATAGTTGGCCGTAAAAAACGACGATATCTCCTAATCCGAAAGGCGGAATTTAACATATAATATATAAAAATCATCTATCTCGACGAGATGAAGCTATTTGTGAAGTCAAATTTTTAATAGGGGTACTGATACCCGTATCTATAGGGGTATCGATACCACATGTGCAGTTATGATTTAAGGGCTAAAATTGATTGGCTTGGGGCTCAAGTCTAATCTAATGGCTCTCATTCATTGTTGTAGGTTATAAATAGGGGTAGAGAGTGAGGGGTTAAAATTGTGAAAAAATTTGTAACTCTATTTAGAGAGGAGGGTTACTCTTAATTGAGAAGACCTTCCAAATTTATAACTTTTGTTACAATTAATAAAAGAATTTTTTTCACATCTTCATATTTTTCTTCTCTTTATTGGATGATGATGATGAAGATGAAAATAAAGATCAATTTTAAGGTTTGCTTTTATGAGGCTAACCCCTCTTGTATTGTTAATTTTCTCTTTTATTTTCTATTTCTTTGTAGTAATTTATTTTCTTCTTGCTTAGTAGATTAGATTTACATTAGTGTCTTGTAGTGTAGATTTATTTTCTTGCATAATCTAGATTTTTATTTATGTTTCTTTTTTATGTAATTTAGTTAGATTTATTTCTATGTTCATAGTGTAAATTTCTTTATTCTTATTTCTCTTCTTTGTAAATAGTTTTTATTTTTATTCTTTCTTTTTATTTCATTTGTTGTTATTATTTCTTAAGATGTGAAACTAATTCTTGTAGGAATCCTAGAATTGTATGAAACTAGTCTAAATTTTTTATAATTATGAATTATTCTCTTGCACTTAAAATGATCATGAGTAGGATAATCAACTAGAGAACTAATTGGTAGAAGAAGAATTATTCTCTTGCACTTAAAATGATCATGAGTAGGATAATCAACTAGAGAACTAATTGGTAGAAGAAGAATTTGATAATCTATGCTTATCTTGAGTGGTTTGATAGGTTATGCTTATGAATTCTAGAATTACTATCTAGTTGTTGTTCTTTTTATGAAAATTAACTTTGCTTAGATGATAATTTGATAGGTTATACTTTTCTTAAATGGTTTGATAGTCTATGCTTAATAAATCTAAAGTAAAATATGATAAAAAGAGAATGGTTCATAATTTATAATTAAAATTAGCTAGTGGATTCAATTCTAAATTCCTCATATCTTTAATTGAATCCTTCATCTTTACTTTCTTGAATTTTCTTTTCATTCTTGATTTTTTATTATTTTTTCTTTCCTCTTGTTTTCTTTAATTCCTTTATCTCCTCTTAATTTTATTTTATTGTTTTGCATATATTCATAACACTCATCATATCTCTCCAAAATCATACTCAAACATCACTCCTAATTGCCACGCAAACAACATAAGAATCAATTCTAATTATCTCTTACAAACACATTTCTTGTGGGATCGATAAATTTTTATACTATAACTTGATTGGTTGTGTACTTGCAGCATTTGGACATCATTTAGACCCCATCAGGAGGCTCCTCTCAACAGACTTAGTAAGGAATCGACCCCCAACGCCACTATCTTCCTGTTCAGCTTCTAGATATCCTTCAAGGTACGTGGCTTGGGCAATCGTTCTATGGCAGCTATCTTTTCAGGTTTGATCTTTATACCTCTCTGTGTGATCATGAACCCCATGAACTTTCCTGATTGTACCCCAAAGGCACACTTAGCGGGATTGAGCTTCATGTGATAGCGTCGGAGGGTGGAGAAGGTCTCGTCCAGATCTAATATATGGGCCGATGCTTGTTTCAACTTCACCAGTAGATCATCCGCATAAGCTTCCAAATTGCATCCGATTTGGTGCTTGAAGATCTTATTGATAAATCTCTGGTAAGTGGCCCAAGCGTTCTTCAGTCCGAACAGCATCATCTTGTAGCAATAGGTGTCTTCGTCGGTAAGAAAGGAGGTTTTCTCCTGGTCATGTTCTGCCATAAAAATTTAGTTGTAGCCAGAAAAGGCATCCATGAAGCTAAACAGCTCGTGCCCCACACTCTTGTCAACCAACTAATCGATTCGAGGTAGGGGATAGCCATCCTTAGGGCAAGCTTTGTTGAGGTCAGTGAAGTCTACACACATCTTCTATTTGTTCAGCACCTTCTTCACCAACACAACGTTGGCCAGCCATTCCGGGTATTGGACTTCTCGAATGAAACCAGCTCTAAGGAGCCGCTCGACTTCATCAGTAGCCGCCTTCTGTCATTCCGGGCCAAGATGTCTCTTCTTCTGTCGCACAGGCTTAGTGTGTCTGTCGACAGCCAGCTCATGGCTTATCACCTCGGGGGGAATCCTCAGCATATCTTTGGGCCCCCAGGAAAACACATCAGTGTTTGCGTACAAGAATTCTGTCAATGCTCCCTGCAAGGACTCCACTAGGTTGGATCCAATCTTGACCGTCTTCTACCCTTCCCGGTTGATTGGTATCTCCTAGAGCTCTTTCACCGGCATCGTCCTCTATCGTTCCGTTGCTTTCTCCATATGGAGGCAAGTCTTCTCAATAGGCAGGGCCTCTTGCACACCCTTATTGTTGGTCAAGAGCAGGTAACAAGACCTGGCCTCTCGCTGGTTGCTCCCGGCGACCTCGACTCCATTAGAAGTCAGGAACTTCAGCATCTGGTGGTAGTTCAAAGGGATGGGCAGTGAAGGTGGAGGGCGGTTCGGCCTAAGATGACATTATGGGCCGACTTGAGATTCATCATCAGGAATTGGACTTGGATAGCGGATTGCCTGGGATACTCTCTGACCGTTAGGGGGAGAGTAATCATCCCTTTCGGCAAGAGAGAGTGGCCAGTGAATCCAATGAGGGGGCCTATATAGGGGAGCAGCAAGAGAGAGTGGCCAGTGAATCCAATGAGGGGGCCTATATAGGGGAGCAGCCGAGATTTGTCGATTCCCATCTGGTTGAAGATGTCGACATACAGGATGTTCACTGAGCTTCCCGTGTCGACCATAATCCTCTTCACTTGGAAGCCATCAATCCCGATTGTTATGATGGGGTCGTCATAAGGCATCTCGATGCCCTTTAGGTTGGCGTCTCCAAAAGAGATGGGCTCCTCCACTCTTGACCTCTTATCACACTGGTCAATCCGCAACGCCCTCTTAGTATACCTCTTTCGGGAATTGTTGGATGACCCTCTGGCAGTGGGGTCACCACTGATTGTGTTGATGACCCCCTTATGGCTAGGTTCTGGGGGGTTAGCTATCCTAGCGTGGATGAGGACAAGGTGACCATAAGTGGGACCTCCTAACTGCCTTGGCTGGGGCAGCTTATCTCTGGTTTTTCTGAGAGACAAGCTTCTTCAAATATCCCCTCTGGATCAGATCCTTAATATCTCTCTTCAGGATACGAAAATTATTGGTGAGGTGGCTGTGATCTTATGGTAGCGGCAATACTGTCAGGTATCTCAGCTCCATGGATCCAACCTCATCTTGGGAGCGGGCTCATTGAGGTGCCCCTCCTTTTAGACTATGGCGAGAGCTTCTGTGAGGGAGGTGTTGAGGATAGTGAGAGCGGGCCTCGGCTCAAGCCCCTCTGTCGATCCCTCCTGTCAAACCAATTTGAGTAGGAGTCAACTCTTGGGGGATCTCACAGCCACTCCTACCTTACTAAGAGGGCTCTCACAGACTCTAGTGTCGATGCCACCACCGGTACTGCTGTAGGTGTCTGTGGTGCAGGTGGCGCTAGTGGCACTGCTGGTGTGGCTGCTGCTACTGCTGAAGTTGTGGCCATGGAGGTCTCTATGGCCCTGGCTGCCGCCTTATAATCTCGGGCATCCTCCATGTCTATATACCCATGAGCTTTAGCCATCAGCAGTTCATAATTGGTTATTGGCTTCTTGGCAAGTGAGTCGACCAATTTGTTATTTTGCAAGCTGGCCACAAGAGCGAACATATCAACTGCACTCCCCGCGTCATTAACCTCTAGACTCTTCATCTAGATTCTCTTGAAGTAGGCTCGAAGGCTCTCTCCGGGCTCTTGTCTCATCTGGATTAACACATGAGGGGGCAGCTTCTGTTTGGTATCAGCCAAGAAGTGGTGGATGAACTTCCGGCTGAGTTGCTAGAAGCTGCTGATGGACTTCTTCTCGAGGGCATTCCACCAGAGCTTGGCGCTCCCTGATAGAGTGATGGGGAAGCATCAGCAGATAACTACTTTCGATGCTTGTAGCATGCTCATTACATCATAATAGTTCTGGACATGCTCAGAGGAGTCTCCTTCGCCCATGTACTTCTCCATGTGAGGCATCTTGAACTTCTCACATGGGGTGTTCATGAGATCATTAGAAAAGGGGGTGCCCCCCCCCCCAATGTCTTCTGTGATCGGTCTGTACACCCGATCATATCCAGAGGCCCCCATGGTAGTAGAGGACATCGGAGAGGCACGGTGGTAGGGGATAGTCTTAGAGACTGCTCTCCAAGTGCAATCCCTAGGGTGACCAGGGCCGGGACTCTCACCGGTGACTTCAGGATTAGGAAGGAGATGTTGGCGAGGTTCCTCGCGACGAGTCGACTAATGTGGTTGGACTTGGATAGCGGATTGCCTGGGATACTCTCTGACCGTTAGGGGGAGAGTAATCATCCCTTTCGGCAAGAGAGAGTGGCCAGTGAATCCAATGAGGGGGCCTATATAGGGGAGCAGCCGAGATTTGTCGATTCCCATCTGGTTGAAGATGTCGACATACAGGATGTTCACTGAGCTTCCCGTGTCGACCATAATCCTCTTCACTTGGAAGCCATCAATCCCGATTGTTATGATGGGGTCGTCATAAGGCATCTCGATGCCCTTTAGGTTGGCGTCTCCAAAAGAGATGGGCTCCTCCACTCTTGACCTCTTATCACACTGGTCAATCCGCAACGCCCTCTTAGTATACCTCTTTCGGGAATTGTTGGATGACCCTCTGGCAGTGGGGTCACCACTGATTGTGTTGATGACCCCCTTATGGCTAGGTTCTGGGGGGTTAGCTATCCTAGCGTGGATGAGGACAAGGTGACCATAAGTGGGACCTCCTAACTGCCTTGGCTGGGGCAGCTTATCTCTGGTTTTTCTGAGAGACAAGCTTCTTCAAATATCCCCTCTGGATCAGATCCTTAATATCTCTCTTCAGGATACGAAAATTATTGGTGAGGTGGCTGTGATCTTATGGTAGCGGCAATACTGTCAGGTATCTCAGCTCCATGGATCCAACCTCATCTTGGGAGCGGGCTCATTGAGGTGCCCCTCCTTTTAGACTATGGCGAGAGCTTCTGTGAGGGAGGTGTTGAGGATAGTGAGAGCGGGCCTCGGCTCAAGCCCCTCTGTCGATCCCTCCTGTCAAACCAATTTGAGTAGGAGTCAACTCTTGGGGGATCTCACAGCCACTCCTACCTTACTAAGAGGGCTCTCACAGACTCTAGTGTCGATGCCACCACCGGTACTGCTGTAGGTGTCTGTGGTGCAGGTGGCGCTAGTGGCACTGCTGGTGTGGCTGCTGCTACTGCTGAAGTTGTGGCCATGGAGGTCTCTATGGCCCTGGCTGCCGCCTTATAATCTCGGGCATCCTCCATGTCTATATACCCATGAGCTTTAGCCATCAGCAGTTCATAATTGGTTATTGGCTTCTTGGCAAGTGAGTCGACCAATTTGTTATTTTGCAAGCTGGCCACAAGAGCGAACATATCAACTGCACTCCCCGCGTCATTAACCTCTAGACTCTTCATCTAGATTCTCTTGAAGTAGGCTCGAAGGCTCTCTCCGGGCTCTTGTCTCATCTGGATTAACACATGAGGGGGCAGCTTCTGTTTGGTATCAGCCAAGAAGTGGTGGATGAACTTCCGGCTGAGTTGCTAGAAGCTGCTGATGGACTTCTTCTCGAGGGCATTCCACCAGAGCTTGGCGCTCCCTGATAGAGTGATGGGGAAGCATCAGCAGATAACTACTTTCGATGCTTGTAGCATGCTCATTACATCATAATAGTTCTGGACATGCTCAGAGGAGTCTCCTTCGCCCATGTACTTCTCCATGTGAGGCATCTTGAACTTCTCACATGGGGTGTTCATGAGATCATTAGAAAAGGGGGTGCCCCCCCCCGATGGCTTCTGTGACGGTTGTACCACCCGATCAGTCCGAGAGCCCCCATGTAGTAGAGACAGCGGAGAGGCACGTGGTAGGGGATAATTTTTTTTTTATTCTGTTTGTTTTGTCTTAGAGACTGCTTCCAATGCAATTTTCCTAGGGTGACAGGGCCGTGACTCTCACCGGTGACTTCAGGATTAGGAAGGTAGCATGTTCTTCCTCTGACGACTAATGTGGCATTTTTTTTTTTCGTAGCCAACGTGATCCCTTCACTGCTTGGCAGCAGCATGAGGAATCTGAGGCGGGACTATTTGTTGTGCTCCGGAAGGAGGGTGAGTCCTCGATCGCTAGTCTTCAAAAGGCGGGGGGATAGCAGAAGTGGCTTGCTGCGACTGTGGAAACCGGCTAAGGAGCTTGTTGGTGAAGGTAATGAGTTGTTGTTGGAGGGATTGAGAGATCTGCTGACACGTTTCTTCAAGCTAAGCTTGAGTAACGTAGCTCTAGCGTGGTCCTTCAAGATGAGACTGATCAGCTCTATACTCAGAACCAGATATACTTACTCAAAAAAGAAAGATGCTCCACGGTGGGTGCCAAACTGTTAATGCTAATAATCAAACAGATAATAAAATGAGACTACTCTCGAAGCTGCAAAGGAAGCTCAAAGGATTGCAGAGCTTGAGGCAAGAAGGAGAATAGACGCTAAGATAAAAATGAAGAGGAAGTCAGAACAAAAGAGGTCTATTGATATTAGGTAAAGGAGGTATAACGTTGAAGAGATTGAGATGGCAACTAATCAGTTTGATGAAACTTTGAAGATTAGTGAAGGTTGGCATGGGCCTATATGTACAAAGGGCGTTTGGATCACACTCCGGTTGCTATCAAGGTTTTAAGGGCGGATGCAGCACAAGGATAAAAGCAATTCTAGCAAGATGTATGTCATCATATTGGCCACAAATTAAAGTAGTTCTAATAGAGAATACTTATTGTATTATAAATTTGATATTGTTTTTAGTACTACAAATTTGCACATTTTCCAAGAAAGGAAACACATGGAACCTTTGCGTGAACGTGGGGTCCGCTAGGTTAGCTAGTGCAGAGATATATTTTACCACTGGAGATTCAATCAGCAGGACAGAGTATCAATGTGTTGGTCAACATGTTCTTCAACTTCATCGTTGATCAGGTTTTTCTTGCCATGTTGTGTAAGATAAAGTTTATTCATGTGAGTAGGAACGTGGTGTGGGGGGGACACGAGACAATGTCCCCCATGCTCCTATGTTGCCCATGCTCATCACAGCCACCATGCCTCCCATACTCTCTTGGTTTAGCTCATGCTCTCTCTTGTCTATAAATAGAGAGGAAGAGAGAAGAGAAGTTGTGTGGAGAAGAAAAGAAAAAGAATGGAAATTCTTGAGAGATTTTGAAGAGAGAAAAATTAGAGAGAGAGAGAGAAAGCTTGTGAGTTGTACAAGTTTGGTATTCTCCTCATAGTGAAAACTCCCTCCCATGGACGGAGGTAAGTTTGCCGAACCACGTAAATCTTGTGTCTTAACTGTGAGTTGGTTTTGTTTGTAGGTTCCCTCAACAAGTCAGTCCTAGAACTGATGAGAGGTTGAATTGGAATAAGAGTTGGCTATTGCTTGTAGGTTTCCTTGACATTTAGTCCTAGAACTACTAAGAGGAAGAGTGTATATCTCACTTTATTAAGATATTTCACTTCTATTCTTATTTCCTTTGTAAAATGGGAATATAGAGGTTGACTTGAGCTTTTGTGAAAACGAAAGCCAGGGTTTTCTCTCGGGTGATATCGCTTCCACGGTGTGAGGACGGACTCTGCGCCCAACAATTGGTATCAAAGCCCTTTACTCGGATTGAAGGTGGTAAAATTTCTGATCTGAGGTGGTGCTTGATTATTATGTGGTGAACACAAGGTATTTATTAGAATTTATCAGAGAAACAGATTTATTTATACAAGCGGAGAATGGCGTTAATAAGTAAAATAGTTAAAGTTGGAAAGTACGAGATCAAAAAGTTCACTGGGAAGAATGATTTCTCCTATTGGAGGATGCAGATAAAAAACTCATTGATTTCGTAAAAATTACACAAGGCTTTGGCTGGAAAAGAGAAGAAGCATAAGGATATGTCTGATGAGGATTGGGAGGAGCTGGATCTAGAAGCACGGATGTCGATTATCCTTTATCTTGAAAGGGATGTAGCTTTATTGGTAGATGGAGAGGAAATGGCTGCGGGCGTGTGGTCAAAGTTAGAAAGCACCTTCATGACGAAAAGTCTAACGAACCGGATCTATTTAAAATCCAAATTGTATACTTTCAAGATGGAGGATGGCTCATCAATATGGGAATACATCAACAAGTTTGATAAGATCATATCAGACTTAAAGGACATAGACGTGATAGTTGAAGACGAGGATCAGGCGCTTCTACTACTTCTATCTCAGCCAAAGTCTTATGAGAACCTGATGCAAACACTGATGCTTGTGGGAGATAATTTGATGATGGATGAGACTAGAATGATGCTTCTAACGGATGACCTTCGGAAGATTGCAACCAGTGATATGACTACTAGTGGTAACAAAGAATAAGCGTAGGGATTGTTTGCTAGAGGAAGGAGTAATGAGTGAGGAAAAGGCAAGGAAGGAAAGTTTAGATCTAAATCAAGACCTCCTGCGAGAAGAGTGTGTTTCAAATACGGTGAAGTTAGGTATTTCAAGGTCGACTGTCCTAATAAGAGAGTAGGTAGGAAAAAGAACAACAATAAAACTGAGAGGAGAGAAGGCAAGAAAGAGGCGAGTTACGTCTCGGAGGAAGGGAGCGATAAAGGATGCTATGTTGTTACGGGTAGCGAAGATACCTCCGGTAAGTGGATTCTTGATTCGGGTTGCCTTAACATATATGCCCAAATAGGAAGTGATTTACTACCTATAGAATAATTGATGATGGAACCGTATTGATGGGGAATAACCATGCTTGTAAAACGGTGGGACTTGGCGATATCAAAATCAAGATGCATGATGGAGTGGTCAGAACCCTGACAGATGTGAGGCACGTTCCTGACTTGCGAAAGAATCTTATCTCAGTTGGTGGTTTAGACTCCGGTGGTTGCAGAATAGTAATAGAGAACGGAGTAAGGAAAGTTGTTCGGGATTCCTTAGCAGTGATGAAGGGTATTCATCACGGTAATCTATATACTCTCTCGGGTACAACATTGACAGAAGATGCAACGGTTGGAACGGATGGAAGTGGTAGAGATCCATGTGAGCACATACGGTTATGGCATAGGCGGCTTGGACACATGTCAGAGTAGGGCCTAAATCTGCTTGGTAAAGAGGGTTTGCTGAAGAATCTATAGAAACATTACATGGGTTTTTGTGAGGATTGTGTGTATGGAAAGGCGCACAGGGTTCAATTTCTGAGAAGCAATAACAAGAGCAGAGGGATACTAGATTATGTGTACATGGATATTTGGGGTCCGACTCAGACAACTTCCAAGGGTGACTCCAGATATTTTATCACGTTCATAGATGATCATTCTAGATATGCTTAGATTTATTTTCTAAAGTATAAGAATGAGGTATTTGAGACATTCAAGAAGTGGAAGGCGATGGTTGAGAACAGGACAGGGGGAAAATTGAAGACACTGAGATCTGATAATGGTACAGAGTATACAGATAGTGCATTCAAGGAGTTTTGTGATCAGGAGGACATTGCTAGACACTGGACAGTCAGATCAACACCATAGCAGAATGGGGTTACGGAGAGGCTGAACCATACACTACGGAAGAAAACAGTGAGTATGCGATCATATGCTGGTTTGGACAAATAATGGTAGGCAGAGTCGATTGCTACAGCTTGCTACATACTGAATCGGTCTCCACATTCTACACTGGATGGTGATACACTCTTTAGGGTGTGATCAGGGGAGCATGCAAATTATGAGAGACTTCAGATTTTTAGGTGTATCACCTATTATCACGTCAATGAGGGAAAGCTTGATGCAAGGGCTAAGAAGGCTATATTCTTTGGGTATGCAAAGGGTGTAAAAGGCTATCGTCTTTAGTGTACAGAAGATTCGAATTTCGTGATCAGCAGGGATGTTACCTTTGATGAGAAATCCATGATTGCTAAGGTGCCCAAGGTTAATGGTGTTGGGACTGTTGGGACTTCAAAGTCCCGGGTGATTGAAATAGAACCTAAGGACCAACCAGGTTCTAGTCGCATTCAAAAGGAGGATCATGAAGATGATGAGCTTGAACAGGATAAGGTTCAACAAGAAAATACACAAGTACTACAACAACAGCAGCTCGAGGATAGTTTGGCTTCCACTAGGCCAAGGCGAGCATACAAACAAGTACTGAAGCTAGGGTCTGATCAGCCCCTGAAGCATTATGGGCAGGTTAATTTGATAGAATACGCACTCTTGGTGGAGGATGATGAGCCGGTCACCTTCAAAGAAGCTATTCGGGACAAGGATAGTAAGAGTTGGTTGGCTGCGATGGAAGAGGAGATGGAATCTCTTCGGAAAAATCAAACATGGGAGGTGGTCCCATTACTCGTAGGAAAAAATGCTATTGGTTGTAAGTGGGTGTATAAGAGAAAGGAAGATCCTTCAGAGCTCGATGGTACAAGGTACAAGACGAGACTAGTGGCTAAAGGGTTTGTACAAAGAGAGGGTGTGGATTACAATGAGATATTTTCTCCGGTGGTGAAACACACTTCTATCTGGGTGCTATTGAGTATCGTTGCTCATGGTGATCTTGAGCTGGAACAACTTGATGTTAAAACGGCCTTCTTGCATGGAGACTTGGATGAAGAGATTTATATGCATCAACCTGAGGGCTATAAGCTTGAGGACAAGGAGAATCATGTGTGTCACTTGAGGAAGTCACTCTATGGATTAAAGTAATCTCCTCGATAGTAGTACAAGCGATTTGACTCCTTCATGCTAAAGCATGAGTTTTCAGAAGCGACTATGATTATTGTGTCTACATTCGGAAGCTTCGTGAGATGATTATATCTATCTTCTTTTGTATATGGATGACATGCTTATTACTTCGAGGAGCAAGGTGGAGATAGATAGACTAAAATCTTAACTTGGTAAAGAGTTCAAGATGAAGGACATGGATGCTGCAAGAAAAATACTAGGTATGGAGATTAGAAGAGAGCGGTCGAATCGGCGATTGTTTTTTAGTCAGAAGGGCTATATAGAGCGGGTGATCGTGAGGTTTGGGATGCAAAGTGCTAAGTCGGTAGTGACTCCATTGGCTCCACACTTCAGACTTTCAGGTAAACAATCTCCCACTACAGCAGAAGAGAAGACACACATGGAACGTGTCCCCTATGCTAGTGCAGTTGGCAGCTTAATGTACGCAATGGTGTGTACACGCCTAGATATTTCACAGGCGGTTAGTGTTATCAATAGATTCATGGCGAATCTGGGAAAGGCGCATTGGAACGCGGTGAAGTGGGTCCTAAAGTATTTAAAGAGTACCACAAATACGGGTCTGTGCTTTGGTAGAGATACGTGTCAGATTGATGGGTTTGTTAACTCAGATTATGCGTGCGATCTAGACAGACGACGATCTACTACTGGTTATGTGTTCAATATATATAGAGCTCCAGTTAGTTGGCGATCGACGTTACGGGATACAGTGACACTTTCTACTACAGAGGCCGAGTACATGACTATGACGGAGGGAGTGAATGAAGCATTATAGTTGTGGGGTCTTCTAGATGATTTGAGGATTGAGCGGGATATTGTGAACTTGTGGTGCGATAGTCAGAGTGTAATTCATTTGGCTAAAAATTAAGTTCACCATGCTCGTACCAAGCATATCGACGTCATGTATCATTTTGTACGGGATGTCATAGAGGAAGGTGATATTTTTCTCATGAAGGTACACACGAATGAGAATCTTACAGACATGTTAACCAAGATGGTGACAGGCAGCAAGTTCCAGCATTGCTTGGACTTGCTTCATATCAACCCGTGCTGATCTGCTCAAGAAGGCATGGCCCTTTGGGGCGGTGATGAGGGTGAGGTGGAGAATATGTTGGAGAATAATTACAGAAATACGGTTAGCTTGATCCTGGTCAGAGGGTACGTAGGCAACCATAGTATAATGGTGCAGCTGGTTTGGCCTGGTTTTAACCTGGTTTGGTGTCTCTGGTCTCTCTGGTGATGTTTGTGAGATTCTTCTGGTGTTCGTTCAAAATTTAAGGTTTATCAAATGATGAACGAGGTGGGTAATTATGAGTGGGAACGTGGTGTGTGGGGGACATAAGACAGTGTCCCCCATGCTCCCACGTTGCCCATGCTCACCCCCCCAACCCCCCATTCTGCCCATGCTCACAGCCGTCATGTCTCACATGCTCTCTTGGTTTAGCTCATACTCTCTCTTGCCTATAAATAGAGAGGAAGAGAGAAGAGAAGTTGTGTGGGGAAGAAAAGAAAAAGAGTGGAAATTCTTGAGAGATTTTGAAGAGAGAAAAATCAGAGAGAGAGCTTGTGAGTTGTACATGTTTGCCATTCTCCTCATAGTGAAAACCACCTTTTGTGGATGTAGGCAAGTTTTCCGAACCACGTAAATCTCATGTCTTAACTGTGAGTTGGTTTTGCTTGTAGGTTCCCTCGACAAGTCAGTCCTAGAACTGATGAGAGGTTGAGCTAAAACAAGAGTTGGCTATTGCTTGTAGGTTCCCTCGACATTCAGTCCTAGAACTACTGGGAGGAAGAGTGTATATCTCACTTTGTTGAGATATTTCACTTCTGTTCTTGTTTTCTTTATGAAACGGGAATATAGAGGTTGACTTGAGCTTTTGTGAAAACAAAATCCAGAGCTTTTTCTCGGGTGATATCGCTTCCCCAGCGTGAGGGTGTGACTCGGCGTGAGGGCATGCATAACACATCCTTGCACGGCATGTACATGTTTTGTGTTCAAAGTCAACTTCTAATGATTTATAAGATAATATCTCAAAGATTCAGCTATTGATTGCAAGATATCAAGAGTACTCCCTTCTTATAGTTTTCATACAAATTGTTTTCTTCTTAGGCACATATATTGTTATTCCATTTTGTTGTCATCTCATGACAAGTACTCATCATTTCCATAATGTGCAGACAAATGTGATCTACCATTTCACAGATGGAACGTGTTCTCGCCATGCAAATCTAACTATTGAAAGATTTAATCACATTTAAAGTGACATGACTGTCACAGATAAATATCATAAGTATCAAATAATGGCTACAAATCATAAAGAACCATTAACAGTCACAACTGATGCTAGAATGCAGTGGGTAGCGCTCAAAGGTCACAATCCATGATTAAAGATCACAAGAAGGTTTAATGTCACAAAACTTGGCATACCTACCAGGAAATGCAGAATTTGCCCCTTTTTTCTTTCTTTCTTTCTTTTTCTTTTTTTTCTTTTCTTTTTTTTTTTGGAAAAAGGTTGTGCTCATATAATGAAGACTATTAAAGTGCTTATTATTGATATCTTTATATCATTGCCGTTTGCCCAATCATTGCAAGCTTTGGGTGGAGAGTTTGTAGAGAAATATTATATGAATTTGTATGGGAATTTGGCCAGATTGAGTAGTTTTGTGAGTTTTGTCAAGTTGTGATGGTTGGAAGTTATATTAAACTTAGGTATGCCTGAGTATGCTTTGTAATTCTATATTTGGTTTAATAAAATTTCTTATTCCTTGACACTTTTCTGGACAGTAATTTATAGATGTTTGGTATGTATCTGTGTCAACGATGAGTGACGGCAAGGCCCACTCCTCATCTTCATGGATGTTTGAAAGAAGAAAGTCATACGTCCCTATTACGCTGAATTATATTTTCTATCTACTAACTACAGGATACATTTCGTGTCCGTCTTTTGTATCTAATACTGTTCTTATCTTTTATATTATGAACAGGGATCATCCCTTGTTTTTCTCTCAAAAAAAAAATAGATGTTTGGTATGCTTTTTGATGCAAAAGAATTGTTACAAATAATAGAAAAGTGCAAATAGAAGAAAACCTATTTTGCTAAATTCCAAATCAATGTTAAATTTCTATGAAAATTTGTTGCACGATTCCAAATTACACTTTACTGAAGTTGCATTTTTTAACCATAGTGATAAATTTGGTAAAACTAAGGAACTTACGACATAGATTGTGAAGGAACTTTCTTCACCGCTGAACTTTAACTGCAATTTATCAAAATCTAACTCAATCTTCTCTGACAATAAATTAGCTAAAGAATGTGAGCTCGCCATTGATTTTAGTAAAAAAAAATTGAGGCTTTTGGTTCTCTCTTTTGCATGCAAGAAGAAGAGAGTTAAGGGAATTTCGAGATTACGGTTAACAATTGGGTTTGTTTTATTGAAAACCCTAATTTTTTTTGAGAGATTTATGGTTAATTTTAGGGATTTTTCTCTTCGAGAAGAAGAATGTATGGGGGATTTTCAAGTTCGTTTGAGAAAGATGGGGTTCGAGGGATTTTGAGATACAAGATTTTTTTTCCTTTAGGAAAACCTGATGCAATTATGACTAAGTTAGAAGGGTTGTTTAGGGAGATTAATTTCCAGACCTTTATAAGCAATTTTCTCTTAAATAAAATATTTAAGAAAAATATAATATATATTATCTTATAACTATATTTTAATTTTAGACAGATTCAAACTTCTTCATATCAAAATTAAAGTAGGTTAAATTGGACAAATCTGTTTTACGTAAAAATCAGGATAAATAAGTTTTAACAGTTGTTGCGTGTAATTAAATCTGCACATACAGTAATGTTAGTATTGTAAATTCTTCCACATCTAGGATTTCAGGACACTAGAATAAAGAAGGGTCCGTGCACTCTTTCCTATTTCTTCAATCTTGTTTTTGTTCTCCATAGATTTTCACAATCATCTCTAACTCTGGTAAGTATATATCACTGATCTTTATAACAAAAAAATAAAAAAACCTAGTGATAATGTTTAGCCTAAATTTTAAATCGATTTTAAATCCAAATCTAATGATAATGTTTAACCTAAATGTTTTCTATAGATTATTGAACATAGATTTCATTGCTCAATCCAGCCAAACTTTTCCCTCAATTTTAGTCGAACTAAAAGTAAAAGATGCTGGCGAAGACCGGTAACCAATTCTTACCAGCCAACAAACAGGGGGCCACCCATAAATAAATGCCACCTCAACGCAGGGGCCAAATCTTAATTTTCCACCACCTCGATCTAAGAATTTCTATTTCCACAAAATTTCCCAAAAAAGCTCTCAACTTTCTTCTTCCTCCTCAAAGATCTCGAGGGATTTCGAAGATGAGGGGAGCATCATCGGCGCCGAAGCGAAAGATGAATGCGGTGTTTGGATGGGTGAAGCGTCAACCGCCGAAGGTCAAGGCCTTCATCTCCGTGGTCGCCGGCATGGCCGCTCTCGTGTTCCTGCGGTTCATCGTGCACGACCACGATAACCTTTTTGTTGCTGCTGAGATTTGTCACGCGCTTGGGATAGCTGTGCTTATTTATAAGCTTACTAAGGAGAAGACTTGTGCTGGTTTGATTCCGCTTTCCCTCTTTATCTATGTTGATTTTTTCTCTTTTTTTTTTTTTTTTTTTTTGGGGGGTGCACGACCACGATAACCTTTTTGTTGCTGCTGAGATTTGTCACGCGCTTGGGATAGCTGTGCTTATTTATAAGCTTACTAAGGAGAAGACTTGTGCTGGTTTGATTCCGCTTTCCCTCTTTATCTATGTTGATTTTTTCTCTTTTTTTTTTTTTTTTTTTTTTTGGGTGGGTGGGTTTTGTTTGATCCGTGCTAGGGTTGATAGTGCATCGGAAAGGTGGTATTTTGTTGTGGGGATGTTAGGGTTTTGATTACTGGTATGGGTCTGTTTAGGGCCTTTGTTCAATCTTGATTCTCTGGAGTTCTAATCGGTTGTTTGATTCTTGTAAACAGAAATTTTGACATTTACAGTTTGTCCGAAATCTAAGTGCCCCTAGGGTTGTTTATTTGCCTAATTGAGGAGCATTGCTTAGGGGGAAAAACAGTCTGCTTTGGAAGTTGATGATCATAATCTGTAGATGAGAAGAAGGAAAGTTTATACTCTGAGTGATTTAGTCACGGGAAGATTGAGGTAGCTTAGGGGCGGAGGCGCATACAAGAGGATGGTGTCAGGTGATGCCATCCTCTTATGTGTGACTTAATTACTAATGTTAATTCATGACTTCATCACATAGGTTAATTCATGACTTTAATTACAAAAGTAACACCATTTAAACCAACTAGTAGCACATTAACCGTTGACAGCCCAAGCATTAATAAAGAGATCTTGTATAAAGATAATTGGTTAATTTAAGATGCTCAATTCCGAGATAACACATGTCAAAGAGCTAGCATCAGTTTTTTTCAAAGAAAAAAGATGACAAAGTGGACGAATCACAACTTAGTAAGTTATATTGAAAATAATATTAGCAGTATCTCAAATGAAATTATTATGCAACAATTAGTCAATTATTTGGCCAAAATACCAATTTAGCCTATAAAGTGACACATTCTAACCAATAAGGCCTAAAAGATGACACTGGCGACAATAACACCTATAATTGACACAATTAACCACTTAAACTTAAACCTACTCCGGCCTCTGGAATTTTGATTTGTGCAAGAAAATTATGAAACTTTCCATATATACCCCTCATATTTCTCACACTTATAAATTTATCCTCGAAATTAAGATATTTACCTTAAAAACCTAACTCTCTCTTTCTTTCAACCTCGCTCTCCCCACTCCCCTCACTTTCCTTCTCCACTCCCTTCTCCACTTTTAAGTTAGTGTTTGAGGGTAGAGAAGAGAGAAAGAAGAGGAGAGGAGGGAAGGAGAGGAGAAGACTGAGATGAGAGAATAGAGAGAGGTTAAGGGGAGGAACATGGGTGGAGGAGGGAGAGGAGGAGGTGAAGGTGAGGATTTGGGGAAGGAGGAAAGAGGGGAGAGAGTAAGAAAGGAGAAAAGAAGAGGATGAAGCAGATGGTGAAGAGAGGGAGGGAGGGAGGGGGAGTTTTGGGAAGGATAAAATAGGGGAGGAAGTATTTTGGGAAAGAGGAAAGTGGAGAGAATAAGATAGAGGGGAGAAGAGGAGGATGAAGGAGACGATGGTGGGAGAGAGAGAGATGGGATGGGGGAATCAAATTTTTCTGAAAATATGGGCTGTCTATCATTTGAGATTAATAGAAGTTAATTTTAGAATCAAACTTAAAAAAGAAAGATATAAAAGAAAAGAGGGGAGAAAACCCACTTTTGAGTGATTGGGAGAGAATTTTGATGCTTTAGAGATCTGAATTTGGGTATCTTATTGCCTTTCCTTTTGTTTTTTTTTGGGCGTGGGGGTGGGGGTGGGGGCGGCGGGGAGGCGCGTTACGCCGGAGGGTTGATATGATAAAGAATAAGATATATAATTTAATAGATATAGATGTTATATTGTGTTTGTGAAGTGATATTTACAGATCACTTTGTTTTTGAATTTGAGCTCCTTTTTCGAAATTCAAAATTTGAATTTGGATTGGATGGGAATAGTTACTGCTGCATGTGAATAGGACTGTGGTGGAATGCTGAGTCAGATACGATAGGATGTTGAAAAAGGGGAAGGGGCTGAAATACATGAAATTGAAATCAAATACTTGTTCATTCCTTTAGATTCTCTTATGAGTTCACATCTAGGACCAATTAGATGCATTCGATTTAGTAGCGAAACTCTATATAGCCTAGTTCTGTGAAGACTGTTCCTGCTTTTTATCATCAGGCTTGACTTATCTGTGCACTAAATTTTTATGATTTTGTTATCTTTTTTAAAGTGGTTATAACTTGTGCAGTTTCATTTGTCTAATCTATTTTCTATTTTCTAAAATTTTTCTGCAGGACTCTCCCTCAAGTCTCAGGATCTAACAGCCTTGTTTTTAGCTGTTAGACTGTACTGCAGTTTTGTAATGGAATATGATATCCACACACTATTGGACTCAGCAACACTTGCATCCACGTTGTGGGTTATTTATATGATTCGGTTTAAATTAAAGTCTAGTTACATGGAGGACAAAGATAACTTCGCCATATATTATGTGGTGAGATTATTGTCTACTTGTTCGACCATATCCAGTTTAGAGAGTTCATTATTTATTATTTCATTGGTCTGCAAAATGCGAATATTTTTGGAGTTATTTGTCTATGTAAGCCATATAGAAACTGTCAAATTTTCTACTGTAATGGATGATTGCTATAATTCATAGAATTACATTTAATTAGAAGAAATGATAGCATTAATAATGGATTCATTGCCATTTTTGAAGGCTGTTTCAACCTTCTCTGAAGAGAAATCACTATCTGACTTTGTACTGACCTGTTTGTTTTTAAGGGCATTGAACTTGTAATGCGTTTGTAGGTTGTGTATAGAATGATCTTGATCTATTTTGATTTTTTTTAAGACATCTCATTCCAATTTATGAACTAAGCAATTATTTTTTGAGAGTTTTTTTTTTCTGGCTCAAGGTTCTCATACTTTCTAATCTGTTACTTATTAATCTCAATTTTCCAGATGAGAATGTAGCCAAGTATCTGTAAACAAGAAGATCACCCTGTGAACATATGTTTGTCAGTTATTTCCGTTATATCCTTTACCATTTTGAGATTGAAATATTGTATTTATCTGCAGTTTGTCAATTGTCAGGTAAATTGTGCATAACCTTTCTAGAGGTTAACATTTGCATTTGACCTTTATGATTTTATTCCTTGAAGTTGTTTAGATTCAGCCTTTCTCTTTTCATTTTTCTTTCATGGATAGATTGATGAGTTTATTAAAACAACTTAAGACCTTAATGTTCAATTTGCTATAACTAAGAAACAAACTCATAACTGTATTAACTTGGACTTTTCTCTTTTTGGTTGTAGGTGGTGCCTTGTGCTTTGTTAGCGTTTCTAGTACATCCGTCAACATCCCACAACATTCTGAACAGAATTTTCTGGGCCTTTTGTGTTTATTTAGAAGCTGTTTCAGTGTTACCTCAATTACGATTGATGCAAAACACAAAGGTATAAACCAGAAACGTAAACCCTTTTTATTTCAGAAATAATCTGTTATCTCTTAACTGGACTTTTTGGTTTCGTTTGACAGATAGTGGAACCATTTACTGCTCACTATGTATTTGCACTAGGAGTTGCTAGATTTTTGAGCTGTGCACATTGGGTTCTACAGGTTTGATTGTGATACAAATTTCTTAAATTTGTCATGATGCTGACATTTCTAATCAATTTTTATTGGCTCTTGTTTATTTCACGATATATTCTTCTTTTTAGCAGTAGACTCAAGGCAAAACCTCTGAATTTATTCGTCTTTTTTAACTCTTTTATATCTTTTTTATTTTTTGATCAGAAAGTTCTTAAGAAATTGCCTTAGTTTTGTCTGGGCATTCGATAAGTCCATGTAGATAGTAAGCAATTTGCATTCCATGTCCAAACGTTTCGGAATCTGTTCTATGCATTGTTTTTAACCTTGGGGTTGAAGTTGTTTTCCTAACAGGAAATCTGATATTCCCAGCTCTCTTCTACTCTAGGCCCATTCACAGTCTAGAGGAGTTGGGTTTTTTGCTTCTAATTGCGTAAGTTTTAATTACATGGATGAAAATGGTTCTCTGCCTATTCAACAAATTGTCACCTAGTTTTTATAGCAGGAAAAGGCTCTTACTTATACATACTTGCCTTGACTAGGAATTTGGCACCATTCAAGAAGTTGACGTGGGTGATAGTTGGTAGCAAGTGTTTGGTCAATAATTAATTTTCTTAAACTTTGTTATTTTAGAAGTTCTTATCCATAGCATTTGATGGGAAAAGGCTAGCAGATCTTGTTCCATCTTGTTGCCATCTTTGTCTTTAATTTTGCTGATCTTCTTAACTATTGCCCTCTCTCCACCAGGTCTCGCATGTCCTAGATTTGTCAGCAAAAACCAATAAGCGTACCTTTTATATTGGTCCATATGTATCTTAGCTGTCAGCACTTTGCATATCAAGCTGAATTCTAGTGCAAAAAGTTATGTTTTGTGAAAGGTGTTAAGTTTCAGTGTTTCACCAATGGAATTTGTTTGTTTTTAAATCAGTGCAGCATGTTGAGGCTTTTCATTTATGAAAACCTACTTTGTTGTGACTGAGGTAGTCAACTCATCCAAATTATCTGGGATTCTCTTTTAGAAATTGCAGTTTCTATGCTAGTCCAAAGAATTGTTTTAAATATCTTCGATATAGCCGATATATCCTTTTATTAGGCTTGTTGCAAAACGATGTGGTCTCAATGTCATTTACCGCTTTTTTGGCAATTTTTGGGCGATATATCCTCGACATAGCCGATTTATGAGCCAATATGTTGGTCAATATGTCCTCGTATATGGTTTGTCACAAAACAATGTATTCTGTAAAATTTCTTTAATGATTTTTTAAGTGAAACTTTCATCTCTGTGAAGCTTTTCAGCAACTTCTAGTAGGCTCTTTTCCTTAAACAATTCTCCACAATTGATTGGTAATCATAAGCATATATTATTTACGATGTTGTATGCTTAGATTTCATGACGTATGTTTAGATTACACTTTAGGACATTATATTATATATGAATATTATATTATATATGAATGTCATCTAATGTGGTACTCCAATATTTACTATATATCCCCATCATGTCCCTGATATCCCCAATACGATATGGATTTTGGCTGTCCGATATTTTCTTGATATCCGATATTTAAAAAATTGATTCTAATTATAATACAATACTACAAGGTAATAGAAAGTTCTCAGTGCATATTGTTGTGGAGCTTCGGCTGCTGGAATTTTAAAATATTTTTAAATTCCGATTTTTTTAAGGGGAAGAGCATGTCTACTATTGTTGTAAAATTCCATGTTAAGTAGCTCCCTTTATATATCCGCAAGTGGACTGTATCGTTTTAGAGCCTCCTTTTTCTCAGTAATAGCAGTAAAGCACTTGGCCTTGAGTTTTACTTTGTGCATGCCTTTGCAGCTCCAAAAATTTTGGTAAACTTTATTGGGTATAACAGACGGATTTCATTTCTATGATTTAAGGATAAAGAAAAGAATCAGCTCCGCAAGGAATGCGAGATTTGTTTGTCTAATGACCTAATGGAAACACTAGGTGCATATCCTTTTAAGGAGATATGTGAATTGTACTCAAGTGGTCACTACCAGTCTGGGAGACTACTGAATGTTTGGAGGAATCATTCAAAGGGATATGTAGGCTATATAGATTTCCTAGTTAGTGTATACTAAAAACTCAGCTGAATTTACTTCTTATATTATACAAAAGGTGTGCAAAATCCTTGTTTCATCATTAATTATAAATGAATAGTTTTCATCAAGTTACGATACCTTGTCCACAATATATTTCGTCACCATATGTGAAATTATTTTTGAGTAATGTGTGATTGACATTTTCTTCTCTGCTGGTGTTATATTAATAGATTTGTTGTATTTCACTAGTCGCATAGAATATATACATAGTGCTGCAGAGTTTGATATTTTATCTCTTTTTTTTGTCCTTTCCATGGGGGCCACCTGTTTGTTGTTTATGATTAGAAGTCCTTAAGGATATAAGTTCCTGACCATTTCCCTGAGGAGATAACAATTTGCTGTAGGCTCTTCATAGTAGGGATACACCCATTATTAGCTCCTAATCATTTCGGCATTTCCTTTCTAGAGCTTTGATGTAATCTTGACTATAAGTTCAGCAATATATATGAAGCGACTAAAATGCCAATGGAAGGCATATATAAAAAAGGATGGAGGAAATGAAACTTGGAAATTAAGGAGTTTAGGAAGAGGAAAAAAGTAAGGGAGAAGTTCATCTAAGATGGCGGGTTGAGAGTTTATTGTAGTGAAGAGAAAGTGAGGGAATAAATGTTGCTAGGAAATTAAAGTGAACATTGTTGAATTTGATCCATGATAAATTATGGATCATGTTTGGAGAAAGGGAGAGGTTTCAGAAGGAAATTAGAGTGGGAGTAACTAGCCAGATCTCTCATGTTGTATTATTGTATTGTATCTTGCAACCTTTCCATAAATCCCCCCAGAACATTTATATATCTCCTAACTCCTCCCTTTAAGCTAGAGTATATATATATCTCCTAACTCCTCCCTTTAAGCTAGAGTAGATATGTTTCGTAGGAAATACACTAGTCGACTATTAGATAACACATGTTTCTTGTTTATGTCTTTGTGATCCACCACCTTGTATTGAACAAGATAAGATTCTGCCTCGATATGTCTATTTCTCTCATGACATATGGGATCTAATGTAATAGTTATTGTTGCATGATTATTGCGATATAGTCTCATAAGAGAAGATCACATGTAACCTAGCTCATCAAGGAGTTTTTACATCAATATCAATTCACAAATTATAGTGGGCATGGTATGATATTCTAAACTGAATTAGAGATCTTTCCCATCAAACACAGTACATAATAATTGACTACTATGGACTGATGATGCTGCCCAATATGCATATGGAAAACTAGCTATACAGATATATTCATATTCATAATCAGAAGAACTTTTCATGGAGTACTCATCATATATCTTAATATTCTAATCCCAGCACTGCAGTGACCCTCTTGGGGTGTAAAATAAGAACCACCTACGGTATTCAGAGTGTAAAATATCTGAATAAGTCAACCTTTTTCGTTGGTCTCATGATTTTCCCTGGATTATCAAATGCTTCATGATTAAATAATTCATCCTTTTCACCTGCCAAGTAAAATATATAGCAGAGAGATAACTATGCTTTTTATTGCAGGTCTTGGATACACGTGGTCGTTTGTTGACGGCATTGGGCTACGGGTTATGGCCATCCATGGTTCTTCTCTCCGAAGTTGTCCAGACTTTCATCCTTGCAGATTTCTGTTATTACTACGTGAAGAGGTAAGGCTAACAACAAAATTCCGACATACTTTACTATAAGAGTCTAAACTGAAAGGTTCTTCTTCTTCTGCTTCACTTTGCAGTGTCTTTGGCGGGCAACTTGTGCTGCGTCTCCCTTCGGGAGTTGTGTGAATGGAGCTTTCTGTGATGTTTTTGTCTAATCATAGCTGTGTAATGTGAAATTATGTTCGGTAGTCTTTTCCTTCGCCTTGCGTTTTCTGTCTGTCCCCCTTTTTTGGGGGGTACACTTTTAGGGAGGGCTGCTCATCATCTTGAGTTGGAAACTTATTGATCAGTATGTACCAAGTCTTCATCTTATTTGTGGATATTGAAATGGGAATTTACATGACTTAAATAGGCATAACAAGGATGTGCTGCTCTAACTTTAAGAATACTGCCGTTTCTTTTTGCTGGGAGGCACATTCGTGCGAGGTAGTCTTTGGTGCAACTTAAACTGAAAGTGAAGTTGGTTACTGTTATGTTTTCGGGTTCTCAGTTGAGCACTGTGCTGCCGAATGAGCATGGAACTTGCTTGCATTGACTGATTAGAACGTTGCTGGTTTCTAGGGAGAGGGCATTACTCGTACTTGGAAGTAAGTAGTGCGAGTATCATCCCTAACCTTGAGACTCGTTTCCATTTATTTCCATTAAATACCCGTCACTATTAGTGATGAAAACTTCGCGCGTTGTTTCCTTCAATCATCAGCTAAAAATCGTTTTGTTCGGGGCGAATTATTCCAAAAAGTAACGTGTCAACCTCTGGCTTGCTAAAAACTTCGCGCCTTGTTGTCTTTAAAAACATCCTTAAGTTACTTCTAAAAGCACCCCCTTAAAGCACAAACAGTTTGAATAAGCTTGCCAAAACAAATTTTCTATCGATCGCTATTATTAACTGCTTCTTGAAGAAATGAACAGACGCACTCTAAAAAAAAGGCAAAACCAAACTGGCCCAAAGTCTTCACTGATATCGTCTATACCTAAAATTGTCAAAACACTAATTTGATAAGACTAGATTGCATAAAGTCATTTTTTTAAAAGCTAGCAATCGCAAAGAACAAAATTCGAAGATCCTGGAAATTTTCCAAGGATATCTAGCGAGCTTTTTGGAAGAAGAAAATAATGAGCTATATCATTGCAATTGACATACATGTTCAATAATACAACGCTGGACACCAGAGTACTGTCTGCCATGCCAAATTGGGGAATTTTCATACAGCAAGATAATCTATTTCTGTAAGAATTCAATGACAAACCACAATTATTGTCACTTCGTTTGCACCCCCACCCCCCAAAAAAAACCCACAGCCGCGGCACCTTGTCAACGGTAGAGCAGAAGGTTGAGAAAGAGTTTCATTTTTAAGCTGATCTTGAGAATCCATATTTTGAGAAACCCAAAATCTAAATAGCCGTAGCATACACCCTTGATGCACCTTGTATGATTGTGTCATGAAGAACTAGTCATTACAACTAGTACTCCGTCTCTAGTAGTCCATCAATGAGTCCAAAATCCAAGGCCTGAATGGAGAAGCAAATAGATCAGATAGGTTTCAACACATTAGCATAAGGATTCTGCCACCCGAAAGACCCATCAACAGTAAATAATGGTGTTACCTCCGAGGCTGCGAGAAAGCGATCTCTTTCAGTGTATTGTTGCACTTTCTCCAAAGGTTGGCCTGTAAAAGCTGCATACATCTTGTCTACTTTCTGCATGTGTAATAAATTTAGCAAGGTTAAGCTATAAAGATTTAGTTGAGGGTTGATTTGATTCATAAATTTTACTGTGCTCTACTAATTTCATTTACTTTACTGAAATGTTTCCCTCAGTGTTGCATGTTGTAGAGTGAAATTGGTTCACACAAACTAAACCCTCATTAAGCAAGCATGGGTATGCTATTCATCCGTGTCAAGTATATCATACCGTGCTCTACTAATTTCATTTACTTTACCAAAATGTTTCCCTCAGTGTCGCATGCTGTAGAGTGAAATTGGTTCCCACAAACTAACCCCTCATTGAGCAAGCATGGGTAGGGTGTTCACTAGTGTCAAGTATCATACTACATTTTACATATTCTAAATTAATTCAGTTTGAAAATTGTCCTTACTTATGCTTAGGGGCTTGGTTGATTGAGAGTGGACTTTACGGTCAACAAACCAAAACAAGCAAGCTTATTTTCAGCCCTATTCCTTGAAACAAGGTCCTATTGGCTGCATATAAAGATCTCATTCTTTCAAAAACAGCAATTGTGCAGATTACTTAAAAAGCTTCCTTACTCAGAAGACATTCAAAAAATTTTAAAAAACTAAAAGATTAAAAACTGAAATAAAAATCCAGAAGATGGAAACTTACATGACGAGTTTGAACAGCTTCATTGACCTGTCTCCGAACATCCTCCACATGCCCCTATATAAACATTGTAAAAGTCAGAAATAACATTATCCCTAGCAAATAACAAAGAAAGCAGGTTTTTCTTCATCAACGTGCTGAATTAGTATGTGAAATAAAAATCAATCGTACCCCACACCCGCTCTGTGGTTGATGTATCATAACTCGAGCATTTGGCATCGCATAACGCATGCCCTTCTCACCTCCGGCTAGAAGAAGTGCTCCTTGGCTTGCAGCGACGCCGAAGCATACTGTTCCTACTTTTGGCTTTATCTGGTCAGTTGAAAGAATCAGCAACATATAGTATGCCTTGGTTAGTACAATAGTATGCCTTGGTCAGTACAATAGCAGGTAGATAGAGAATAGCCAAAGCAAGTTCGTACGCAACATATAATCTCATTGATGAAAACAAAGTAAAAGAAAATTTAAGCAACCGTCTCCACAACAGCACCAGCAATTGCAATCGACTTGGGAGGAATAACAAAAACAAAGCCGTTGTCCCAAGTTGGAAAATTCAAATTATCAACAAGCTATTAACTCCCTGAACTCACAAATGCTTTTTTAAACTTAATAGGAATCTGGAAATAACAAAGAGAAGAAAAGGGTGGAATATGAACCGAAGTGGGCAACAGAATGTGAAACTTAACAGCTTCAGAAAGGAATCTTTATGAGCACTAGAGTTATGGCTCATAAAAAAAATACCAATTAATCCCTTGAGGAACAAGAGGAACATTTACAATAAACATGAGAGGCCTAGAGAGATAAATCAGATAGGCTTGAGTTAGATCTATAATATATATCACAGTGAACCTTGTTGAGAGGTGAAGGCCACTTGTACAGCATCATGCATGGAGTGGACATAGGACAGTAAAAAAAAACCAAAACCACAAGAAGAATGCCACCATGAGAAAACAGAACATTGTAATCTCAAATTTTTGGTGTTGGGTACATGGAGTCGTAATCTCCAATAATATCTTATAGGGAAAACCTTTGCTCAATTTATGTTCTCTTTGGTCTAACCCTAGTCCTAGCCACCCCTTCAACTTTAATCCTCTCCTCTACCACTTAGCTACTGTCGCATAGCTCCAACGCTACCTGAGACTGTTAATATTCATTTACACTTTTAAACCATCTCAAGTGATTTTCCCTTGTTATTATCTGAAATGGATGGTTCTAACTTCCTGTGGACACACACAGTTACTACCCATATAGCTGCTTATCCATGTAATTTTAATGCCACCGTAATCCATTTTCCTGCGAGCTGCTTCTTGATTTTCCCAATAACCTCTTAATGTAGCTTGTAAACAAATAAGAACACTGAGTGCTAGAAGCCAACCCAAAATAAGCCTACTCCTATTTTTTATTCATTTCTTTTTTCCTTTTTCCCCTTTTCTTTCTATTTTTCCTTTTCTTTTTTAAACAAGAAGGCTACAAAATGAGAATTTGATAACTTACCCATGACATACAGTCATAAATTGCTAAGACAGAATAAGTGCTTCCACCAGGGCAGTTCAGGTACATCTGGCAAAAGGGGAAAAAACAGATAAATCATGGAAGAATTAAAAGACATTGGAACAATATTTTCGTAATAATAAAAGCCCCACAAACCTAAAAGGAAAATCAAACATATACATAAATTGAACTAAATATCAAATTATCAATACCAACACCGGAAAATAACAACAAACAACCCAGGATTAAACAAGTTTCAGAGCTTCATAAAATAAAAAGCCTACAACTGTTAGGCAAAAACAGGAAAGCTCTCCACAAGTAACTTGTATGTTTGTTTCCTTTGGTTATATTTTATGCAGTGATGCACATATTTAATCACTTATGCAGTCCCCCGCATGAAAGCAGACTTCATGGAACATGAAGAAAGAACTTCAAGGAACATGAAAGAGAACACTTGCTATCATTTTCCGAAGAAATTCAAGTAAATAATCAAACATCATTACCAACACTAATTGCTCCAACTTTTATATAAGCCAAACATGCTAGATGGCTGCAATAACCAGATGACAGTAAACTTTATTCCTCATGCAGAATAAAAAAGGAAAACTACAAAAGATTGTTAAGGTGCCATAAGTCATGACATCTATGAATCACAATAAAGATTAATAGTCAAAATTTGGAACAAAAATTAAGCATGTAAACTAAGATGAAGAAAATCAGCTTAGATCTTACAAATCTAAATATTTATAGCAAATACAACTAAGGAAACTTAAATAATCCATACCAGAATATCTGCATCCTCATCTATAGTAGCAAGTGTCACGAGCTGTGATATAACACGCTGGGCAACTTGGGAATTGATAGGTTGCCCAATGAAGATAATACGATTGCGGAATAATATGGATGAAAGATCTAACGGTCCTGCAGGAGTCATCACTGCTGGCATTACAGGTGGATTCCCTCTTTTTGCTTCAATGACTGCATCATACCTAGAAATGGCAATGTCTGAGTAAAATGTATAGACAATATGTAAATCCAGTAAAATTAAGAATGCAGCCCAACGTTTTGTTACTGGTTTCAGGAAAATGATATTTTTCAAGTTTAGGAGTGTCATGGCTTAAATATGATCATCAAGTGAGCAATGGCATTGTTCGGCTGCTTTCTGATTAGATAACTACTTCACCAGGTCCATCATCCTAAACCTCCAAAATCAGAAGTACTTTCTTGAATAATTAACATGGTTTTACATTTTGAGGCTAATTGAACATCAAGAAGAGCCATGTAATTTATTATAATAGTTATCTATTTGTTGTTACGATCAGTTGTAACATGTTATGGGCAGTTGTGAATTCTTTATATGTATTTAATTGACCTTAAACTCATGTTTCCAGATCTACGAATATATAGGGGGATAGGATTGGCTTCTTAATTAAAGCTTTGAAAAAAATCCTTTATATAGCAGGAAAAGCAAATGGAGAATAGTCCATTCAAGTTCATGTACATCATTTATGGAACCAAAATTGAATGATTTCATAATCTCTAACCTATACATCAAGAAGGCACAAAAAGGGGGGAAAGATAGTTTTAGATAGCACTTGCTTAAATCTACAACCGAGTAGTTTTAAATAGCAATTGCTTAAACTTCAACCGAGAATAGATAAAACTCAATCAAAGTTAGTGTGCAAGGGCTTCAAAGTGTTCAAATCATGATCAAATGTTTGTATTCTTGATTTGTATGCCTTAAACCATAGATCCAAACAACATGACCCATTCAACAGAACAACTCAGAAGATGAAGAACTATGTTAATTTCTTCATGCTCGTTCCGCGTTCAAGGTACCATGTAGAAATAAGGATTTCCTTCCTCACATGATTTCTTCAGATTGTCGATTGCAAATCACAATTTCGAATATACAGAGTTGATCTGTTGTATCAGTTTCTACAATTGAACCTTTTTTTTGTGCAATAATAATTGCTAAGGGCTCATTAATAAGTGATGCAGGATATTGTGCATTGTAACCCAACGGTGTGGACCCAATTCATTATTATGGAACAATTTTTTTCCCAAGTGAAATCTCCTAGTATGAAAAAGAAAACAAAAAAAAAAGAGATCTTTTCTCGTTGTGGAATAAGAAGCCTTTGTAGCTTAATGCATACGTTTAATTCATGTGGGGCTATCAGAGACAGACTCACTTTTGGATTTATTGAAGAAATTATGAGAATATTTCTTGCAGAACATCTTCCACAATCCTAGATAAGTAGTTCCGCCCATTCACGTGCAAAACATGTGATACTATGACACTCGATGCAGGAGCTAGTCTGCAAAAGGGGATATAGCTAACTTCATCCTGGTGACAAATCAATTCACCTTATGAAGGTACTGAAGATTAGGAGTTCACTTTTAGATTTCCTCGCTGACCAAAAGCAACTTAAAGGCACATACAAAAAGTACCCAAAATGAAGGTATTGAGTCGGCATAAGGTTACTGGTGGTTTCAGAATCGTTAAACTCATAATTTCCAGAAGTCACTGCAAACCATAGTAAACAAACTTATTCAGGCTTAAAGTGTAACCAATTATTCATCAATGTTGAGAGTCAAGTCTAGAAATTCCATTTGTCTAGTAGCATCAAATTATGGACAGTTATTGCTATAGACACTGATCCACAACTGCAATACCACAGCTCAGGTACAACTTATATGACCATATAGAAACAAGCGATGCCCATTGTATTTACATGACAAGACTTCATACTGTAAACATATTTGCAAGCATCCATAACAGTAATCTACAGCTTCTCTTTATTGGGCCCAACTCTTCAATTATGTAAATAATATCGGCTGAACAATTGGTACATTACAATTTCATTTCACCGCCTAATACAAAAAATCTAAGCATCCAACTACAGAATTATGTAGAGAAACATTCTCTATTATATAAGGCAGCAATTATATCACACATTAAAGTTAGGAGGAAAAGTTAAAAATCAACTAACAACGTAATGCCCTGTATTAATCCATATGGACGCATGAAACAAAAAAAAATTGGCACGCACCTTTCTGCAGTACAACGAGGGGTTTGCTCATTAAGCCTTAGAGATAAACCTTTGGATCCACCAAACATGCCTGGAAGCAGTTTGTAAGACAGGTCAAATAATCATAGATGAATATATTATGTTGTATTCTAGTTTGACTCACATAATCAAGTCACCATTAAGAATTTAAAGGTTAACATCACATAGGGATATACATGCAGAAAGCGTGATTATCCTGTTGGATTCATGTCCAGTTCTTTCCTAATTTAAATGAAATAGTTCAATTCAAGTAGTGAAATGGTCATCAAGTATAAGAAGTGATAGAGACCATTTATGTTTCTTTGCTTAGTATCATCACTGCAGTGAAGTCACATGCTCAGTGCCTAGCAGCAATCCCACTGACCATTACAATGACAAGGGCATGTATTGTGTATTAAGCCTTGCTGTATGAGCAATAGGGGAAAAAGTCATCCAATTGAGAGTAGTCTACCTTCATGTGCATTCGTTTGAAAGTATCAAGTAAAAGAACATCAATAGTCAATGTGAACCAGAGCAATGGAAGCTAGTTCATCACTTGATCTGTTGAATTGAAGCTTCTAAAGTAAGTTAAAACTGGCTGCTTGCAGAATAATAAGGATTAAAAGGTGACTGTGGCTTGTACAATTGATGAAGACAAACAATTGAGGGAATCCTCAAATTGACATCAGCAAAAATAGCTAAAGATTGTTACTTTGGCTCTAGATAGCACGGACACAGGTGCGGCGGACACAGACACAGACACGAAACACAGCTAATTTGTAAAATCTAGGATACAAGGACACGGTAAATTTGTTTCTTTCTATTATCTATAACAACTACGAATCAAATTAAGTCAAAGTAAAAATAAGGTTTAACAATAAAATCTTAGCTTTGATCGCATGTAATAACACAAAGGGTATTTTTCAAATACTTAAGAAATGGGCGTCAATTTTCGGGCTCAACGAATCTGATATTACCAAAGAAACTAGTTTAGAGTATAAGTAAAGGAGAAATCGGGTTTTGCTTTGAAACACACTTGTCCATGGCATGTCCGCAGAAAATTCGTGTTTGACACATGTTGGACATGGACATGGCACCCGAAATGGTATGGTCGAGTAACCTAGCTTTGGCTATAAAATATTAAGTCTTTAATGTTTTTGCTAATATGAACAATAGTGACCATGTGTTGTGAGGCCTTCCTCTTGGTAGAAGACAATACATAATAATATACGTATAAATTAAGAATCTTGATTATTAATAGTTTGACTTATGCATAATAGATTTGTGAACTGTATGACCTATTCCCCCCATTATGTTAAATGGGTGTATAAGAACTTCCAAGTGACAAGGATTTACATAGAGGGGTTTATGATTTCTTGGCAGTGTGAAAGTTTAGTACACTAGGAATACTAATGTATTCGGAACACAACCATTGTGGCAGAAGAACTTGTGGCTTCTTTATGATGTTTAACATCGAAAATAAACAACAAACTTATTCCCACCAAACCATTGTGAATGTTCAGCATTTAACTTCTTTCTTTCTCCCTTTTTTACCTTGGCCAAATTTTCATCTCCAGCTGTTATTTCTTTGTACATTGCTATTCATTCTTTTGTTCCTCGTAGTCCTTTCTTAAGGCTTTAAAACCTAGAACACTACACTCTCCTTTAGCCAACTCATTTTCTTTTCCCTAAACAAGGGCAATAACGTATTCTCAAAACCCTTTTCACTGAGCTGGAACTTAGTGGACTCCAGAGTACAAATGATATTTTGGATAAAGGAACAAGAATCCTGCATATTAGCAAATCATACAGTTTGATGATAGCAGAAGATGAGCAAGATCCAATATTTTGCCATGATATATGAGCAGAATTGATCCTTCAACATACAGATTAGCGAACTTGGACAGCTATCTTGGGCTACACTCAAATTTAGGAATGTGTCAAACCCACAGCTAAACTAAAACCAACAATCTTTTTCCCCCGTTCTTTTGCCCTATGGAATCAGAAAGTAAATGATCTCTTTCGCACTCTAGTGGGGAAATCCCAAATTAGCCAAATTTTCATCTTATTCTCCAAATTATCCAATAAACTAACAAAATTTATCAAAGATGAAAACTTTTCCTTCGTTTGATAGCAGAACATTAAAATCTTATACAGAAAATAAGTAGAACGCAATTAGGAAGGATTCGGCTGCGAGCTTACCGCGGTGCTGGCGGCGATCCAAATGAGAAGCAGAAAAGGGTAATCTGATAATGTTTCTGATAAAAGGAAAAAAAAAAGTAGAAGTTGTTAAGAGATATTGAGAAAAGACGAGCAGTTTTGTGAAAAAATAAACAGAGGGGACCTGGGATTAGTTTGAGAGGCGGAAGCGGAGGCGGCGAGGGCGAAGAGAGCGGAGGCTGCCGTCGACGCCATGGGATTTTTGCGAGATGTTTTGGGGAGCGAGAAAGGGTGAAGTCGGATAAAAGTTGAAGATTTGGAAGAGGGTGAGGATTAATTTGAATAGATCCCTCCAAGTTTTGTTATTTGCATAAACACGTGGAATCACTAAACTTGTATCGTAACGAGGACAAATTTTCAAAACCACCCCTTTTGAGATTTTATTCCCAAAAAACGACCCATTTCCCTCTTATTTGTAAAAACCGACCTGGTTTCAGCCCCAGGGCTGAAACCAGGTCGGTTTTTATAAAAAAAAATTCCGAAACTTCACGGGAGTTGAACTCCCGTGAAGTTTAGCAATTATTTAATTAAGCTGCTAAACTTCACGGGAGTTAACTCCCGTGAAGTTCCACAGCTCAACTTTTTTTTAACTAAGAAACTTCACGGGAGTTCAACTACCGTGAAGTTTAACAGCTATTTAATTAAGCTGCTGAACTCCCGTGAAGTTTCAGAACTTTTTTTTAAAAACCGACCTGGTTTCAGCGCTGAGGCTGAAACCAGGTCGGTTTTTACAAATAAAGAGGAAAGGGGTCGTTTTTTGGGAATAAAATCGCAAATGGGGTGGTTTTGAAAACTTGTCCATATAAACGAGGATATGATCACCTACTTGTTTCGTTTGCATTCTCCTACTTGAATGGGGCCCACAAGAATAGCCACAACCGACTCCTAAATCCACTCGAGATCAAATCTAAGCACAGCTCAAATCACTCTTTTCTGCTCTACAACTTCCTCAAAAGCTCTCTCTCCAAGCGCGACGGCATCCCTTCGCCTCCTCCCCTCTTCCCCTCTCCATCGCTCCCCATCCTTTAAAGACACATAATATCCTATCGAAGCTCCTCTCTTATTCTCTCCATTTCCTCTGTCTCCTCTTCATTGGACTCCAACGGGTGCCATGTCGTTATCTTCAAGGTCTACAATGCTATGGTCTATAATAAAAGAGGCTATCATGCAATTGTGTATTTCTTACTTTCAGTGGGGCCCGTATGAATGCCTAGCTAGTTGCTCCTTTTTCGTTTATGTTGTCGTACTAAAGAGGGGAAATAACTATTTTACCCTTTTGGCTTACTGGAAGCGATTTAAAGCCCGTTTAGATAATTGAAGTATTAGAAGTAAGAAATAATTTATAGAAGTAACTTTCAAAACTATGAAGTAGAAAGTAGTAGAAATAGCATTTTTTTTGTTTGTTTCATATATTTTTAGAAGTAATGGAAGTAAAACTTCTTCCTCTTTTTTTTGTTTGGATAGCATTTAAAAATATTACTAGAAAGTAATTAACACATGTTGCTTCCCCAATTTCAAAGCCACACCACGCTCTTTAATTTGATCTAGCATGTTACAACCAGTTTCATGCTGCTATGACCCCTCGCCACTTGAGAGCAAGAAGAATCCTTCAACTACATAGCTTCAAAATAATTGTTTACCTCTCGCCTACGATGAGACTTCGGATGACCATAAATTCCTATGAATCTCCAATTTTCCTCCTTCATCGCTCCTTTAATGGTAACATCAACTTGGTATTTAGACAAAAAATTAATAGACAAACTGCTCTCTTCATCCCAAAGAAAAGCTGGCCGACGAACATCACAAATTACTACAAAATAATTACTAAAAATAAGAGCAATTTTATCAATGAAAAGTTATTATAAGTAACTAATAAAGGAAATATTAATAAAAATTTATTTATTTCCTAATTAATATGCATTTCAACTACTTCCGAGCTACTTCTGAGTATTGAAGATTAGAAAAATATTTTGGAAGTAAGGATGATACGTAGACGCCACATAAGCGTTTAAATAAGTATTGGAAGTAAGTTTTTTAGAGAACAAAACACATTTTTTTGTTTGGAAATAGCAGAAGTAGTCTCTACTTCTTTTACTAAGGTCCTTATTGACTACTTCATAATTACTTCTATGCAAACAAACAGACCATTATTGACGGTTGTGCTCTCTTATTACAACCGTTGTCTTTTCCCTTTCTCTCTTCTCTTCTGATAAAGTTAAAAATCTTATTGATGTTTTTCTCCTCTTCTTCCTTAACGTTTCCTCCGCATTGGTCGCCATAGAATTGTAATCACATATGCCTAGGTTTCTCCTAAACCCCAGCTCTAATCTCTATTCCCATCTGATCTAAGGGTTTTGATTCATTAGATTTATGCATGGGCTTTCTTATCTACGTATGATTTTGATCTAATCCAACTATGTGTTTCCTTCTTTTCCTTATCTACGTATGCACATTGATATGATTTTCTGCATTAGAATGAATAGTGACAGGAACAGAAGGAAAAAAAGAAGCAATTACACCTTCTTGAGGAAATAATTCTATGAAACTTAGGGCCTGTTTGTTTCACCCTTTTATAGAATAGGATTAGTATTTGGGCTCTGACAGTGGCATTTTCGTAATTTGTGGATTCTTTGTGAATCCTATTCTGGAGTTTGGCTCAGCAAAAATTTTGGGATTACATTTTCTACAAAGTAGCTACAGTTGTCCTTTTTTATAGAAACCCAAATCCGAGCTTCGGGTTCGGATTTGGGCGAGATTTCTGACACTGAGCTATGTCGTCGATTCCGATTCCTGGGCTTCACGATTTCGATCCCTAGATCTGGAATCGCTGTGCCGCTCCCGCCTCAATCGCCCTCTTCCTCGCGCCTCTGCTCCCGCGCTTCGTCTTCTTCAACTTGGGTTCGGGCCTCTTTCTCGAAACCCTAGCTCTTGATTTCCACGAGCTTGTTGGTGGGTTTCTTGCCTTCGATTCTTGGTGATCCCTTCTGGTTGGGATCTTCTTCAACTTGGGTTCGGGCCTCTTGCTCGATCTTGTTCTGGTTGGAGTGTGGCTACGGTGTTTTCTTTGACGTCGGTGGGTTTTTTGCTTGAACGTCGGCATTTCCCCCCTCTGCAGTAAGGTATAAAAATTTCCCCCTCTTACTTTGGCTTATTTTTCCAGTGATTTGAGGAATTAAATTTAATTTTGAAGCATATGAGAAATAGAAGCACACATCAATTTCAATGATTTGTTCGATTAATTTCATAATATTACAGCAAAACAATTCATACGGGTATCTGTGTAGTGGATTTTTTGTAAATTTGCAAGAATTAGGTTGTTAGGTAGATTAATTTCATGCGGGTATCTGTGTAGAGATTAATTTCATAATATGTTTCAAATCAGTCTTTTAATAACTTAAATTGCTGTTTTTTTACTTTATTTAATTTTTTTGTGTGCGTGTAAATTATTAGTAATCTAACCATATAGTTTGTTTGTTTTGGGTCTATCTTGCTTGTTTAGAATTGTGTGAGATGGAATGCAACATTAGTTAAAATAATTTATTATTGCAATTAGATTTCTTGCGTTAAAAGAAATAAATATTTGTATCAATTATCTACTTAATTTTGACAAGAAATAAGTAGCCATCTTAAGCTGTAACTGTATGATAATTTTAAAACGGTTGTAGATGGATATGGAAGATGAGGAAGAATTGAAGAGGATGTGTGCTAATACAGCTGTCTATGCCGTGGTCACTTTGGTAACATGTATTTTGAGAATGCGTGCTAAGCGCAAGAGAATACCAAATTGTTCGCCGCAAGAAAGGGTCAGGAAAATAAGTTGTAGAGAGGCTCATTTCAGACGTGTATTGGAGGGTTATCAAGATAGCTGCCAATCTTATATTAAAATGAGACCGAGGGTCTTTTTTAAACTTGTTGAAGTAATGAAAGCAAACGGTTTATTAAAAGATACGAGACACGTTCAAGTTGAAGAACAACTTGCTATGTTCTTGAGTATTATTGGGCACAAAACTAAAAATAGAATAATAAGAACTGAGTTCATAAGATCAGGGGAAACAGTTAGCAGGTATTTCAATAAAGTCTTGTCTGCAATGAATGGATTACGTGATCGGTACATGAAGCAAGCCCCAAAAGAAGTTCCCGAGGAGATTGCAAACAACTCAAATTATTTTCCGTACTTTAAGGTAAATTAAATACATACAACTTAATAATTTTCCAAATAAACTTTTTTTTATTTAACTATGTATAATTTATAATTTTTTATAGGACTGCATTGGTTTGATAGATGGCACACACGTCGACGCGGTATTACCCAGTGACCTAGTTACACGGTTTAGAGGGCGAAAAGGGGTCACCCAAAACATCTTAGCAGCCTGCACCCCCAATAAACTATTTACTTATGTCTTGGCTGGCTGGGAGGGGGCAGCAAATGATTATATGGTATTACAAGACGCCCTGTCTAGGCCACAGCCTTACGGGCTCCGAGTTTACGATGGTATTCATTCTCACTTCTGCACATTATGAATAATATATTAAATACTTGGCAATATTTGAGATTTTAAAATACTGTTTAATTAATGTAGGTAAATATTACCTATGTGACGCTGGATACACCACAATGCCAGGTTTCATATCCCCGTATCGCGGTGTCCGATATCATTTAAAAGAGCACACCGGTAGGACACCAAAGAATAGGAAGGAGTTGTTCAATTTAAGGCATTCATCTTTAAGATCAAAAATTGAGTGCACATTTGGGATACTGAAGAATCGGTTTAAAATTCTTGCGGGGAAGCCGAATTATCCATTTCCCACTCAAGTGGACATTGTACTAGCGTGTACTGTGTTGCACAACTTTATTGCCTTGGAGGATCCGGATGATGATATTTTAAATGAAAATGTTGAAATTGATGAAGATACTGGGGAAGAGACAAATGAGGACGATTCAAATGTCAAATGTGATGGACTATACTCAAAGTAGGACACAAAGAGAGGATCGAGATGTTAGAAATGAATGGAAGGAGTTACGAGATCAAATTGCTTGGGCGATGTGGGTGAATTATTGTGCAAAGTACAATGGTGGTAACACAATGGAGAGCGGTTTAACTTAGTGTAGTATTTTTCCTATGGCTATGTAATAACTTGGTGAATTTTAACATACTGTTCGCATCGATATCTTTTATTGTTTCTATGCTTGTAACAAACCATTACTACTTTTATCACTTGCTATTTTGTTATGTTGTTTGAACTAGAAATATCATCGTTTACTATATTCCCTGCTAAATGCATACATATCCCATATTGTTTTATATTTCTTTATTGTTAATATGGCTATGCTTACAAAATATATTAGGTATGGCTAACAATCCGGCAGATAAGCAAAGCGTGCCTTAGTGGTAGTCCAAGCTCCCCGTTCTTGCTAAAGAATGTATTGGTGTCCGGGTTGTAGATCTCGAACAAATAAAGGAAATGACTTACACTGCTCTGCAAGCCATGCATGGTGGCACGAATCGGGACATCCAATCCTAATCCTGCTAATTCTCGCCCAAAACGTTTCAACACATATTGATCATCCTGGTCCACCACCACTTGTTCCCGGAATAATGGACCCATCTATAACACCTGAAAGTCTCTCTGGGCAATCTTTTTCCTGCTGTCGCTAACCGGTTCTTCACAGTGTTGGCTTGCACTATCTTTTCGTTCTGAGGAATATTGTCTTGTCCTAAGACACCCGGATGAAGTCCTCTCACATGAGCTCTTTCACTGGAACCTGGAGTTGCTTCCTTTCCAATGAAACCACAATGAATGTGCTCGTGGTTTTCGGTTAATTTCCAGAACATCTCTCGTCCAACTGATAGGTTCCTGAACATTAACAGTGAATGATCCCGAGGGATAAAAGGCAGATATAAGAATGATGATCCACTCTGGTGCAACCATTGCGCAGGCTGGCAGAAAGCAATCTTCGGATCTTTTACCGAGTCACCAAATAAGAAATCTGGCTTCCTTATGCATTGATTCGAGTCTTGCTCCGAGATCAAGGGCGCATCTGTGATTAATCGTCGTAGAACACGACAACTACCTCGCTGGATTAATTCACTATCACTTCCGTTATAATCAGATTTAAACTGGGGAGAGAATTCAATTAACGGGATCCCCTCGTAATAAGAGTGGGTCACGCTACTCCGGCCAGTAATCACATCAGCAGTAAATGTGGTAGAAGGAAATCGGACTGATAAAAGAGGCATACACATAAATGGTGTAAGTGTCATCCTAAAATTTTAGAGAAAAACGGTATATCTCATTCTATAAGATATAGTCGTTATCTCATAACAGGTGTGACGATTTTCTATCCACCATATGTATAAAGGAGGTATGCGGGCATTATAACGGCATACCAAAACCTTTCAATACATATGGGATGATGTAAAATCGCCCCTGTGTATTATGAAGTGTGTTTTGTCAAAGCAAAACAAACACTTTTAAGCGTCGATCCCCTCAAAGGAGGATACCGGCTCTTCTCGAAGGTACCTCAAAGGATACAAACGAGGATCTGCAAGCAAATACAGGTGCATATATATATGGAATGGACGAAATACAATATTTAAATTCGTGAAAAGGTGAAAGAAATATACCTCCACGTGAGATCGCAGCAGGGGCAGCCTCCTCAGGGCTCTGAACAGTCGGTCGGATTCCCTTCCCTCGAGCTCTACGTGGCGACATGATGAGTATGTGATCTACATTGAAATCCAAGAGGAAGGTTAAGATTTTGAACATGAAATCGACAAAAAAAATAGGACAAATACAACTGAAATGCTGCATGCACAGTCACAGGTTGCCAAAAGTCAAGATTTTGAAGAAAAGAGGGGAAACAGACCTTTCAAATCCAAATGAAATCTCTTCAAATCGAAGCACCACCAAAGTCAGAAACGAAGAGAAGAAGAAGAGGTGAAGAACTGGTCGAAAATCGCTCGAAAATCGCCCAAGAATCGCCTGAAAATCGCAAAAAAGTCGACGTGAAAAAACCCTAAAACCCTAAGTCCCGACTTTTATAGCCTCTGCCTCGCTGAGCGAGACAGAAAACTCTGTCTCGCCGAGCGAGACAGTAAACTTTTCTGTTTTGCACTATGGAACAGTGGAATACTCCAATGGGTACACGAGTCTAAACTGTATTCCCACCCTCAACAGGAAGTTTCTGGAGAATATTAATCTGAATATTCTTAAGGATAACCTGAGGAATTCTCAATGGATATACCAATTCAATGGTAAACGCTGAATTCACAAGAGCAAGTATCAACTTCAATTCAAGATCTCGACAACGGTCAAGCGATAAACGCGACGCCGGGAGAACGTTAGCTATTCTACGAAGAACTGGATAGACTAACAGCAGAAGAGGTTAAACATTGAAGCCATTTACAAGTCCTTTCATACGATCTATTCAGCCAAGCATTGAAGGGATCGTAAGTAAAATCTATCTTATCCAAAGTATCCCATGCTCCTCTATAAAAGAATGAGTCTGGAATACTTTGGAGGGGGTATCTGTAGGCGTCAAAAAATGCTAATAGATATCCCAAGCATAGAGAAGATCACTCAAAAATTCACAAGAAAGGATTTCATACTGTTTTGGAAAAATCAAAACAAGTATGAACTGTCTCGCCAGCGAGACAGTCTTTGCTGTCTCGCCAGCGAGACAGTGTTGAAATAGTCAAAACTACATTTGTAACTGCCCTACACGTGTCCATTAACTGCCAAGGGACGTGGGAAACATCATGGGCGAAAATCACGTGGATAACTGCCAAAATAACGGAGTTTGAAACGTGAGAGAACAGTTACAGCGAGAAACTGCCATTTTCCGAGACAGCATTTACTGTCTCGCTGAGCGAGACAGCAAATTTACTGTCTCGCGGGTCGAGACAGCAAACGCTGTCTCGCCCAGCGAGACAGTAAACACTGTCTCGCCGTACTGACTTCTTCGATTGTTAAGTTTTTGCAGTTACTGACCCTTGAGGCTATAAATACCCCCCTAGGGTCACTTCTGACGAGGATCGAGCATTTGTTAGAGCATTCCAGAGCAGAGAGAGCAGAGATTTGAGTTCTTTTCTTGCAACGCCTTGAAATTAAGCTTCGACTTGATTTTAAGAAGAACGACTATCTTACTTCGATAAGATATCGTTTCAATTTCTACTTCGATAACGAAGTTAGAATCATAAGCCCCCTCTTCACGATCTGTGAATCGGCGGTCCACGAACCAAAGCGTTCCCGGCACAGGCAAAGTCCCACGAAAACGAGAATTGATAGACGATTTTCGTGTTTGTTTCTCAAGAGTTGTAATTTTTGTTTTGTTGTGTAGAAAAAGTCTTATAAAAAGATTATTCTTTCGAATTTGTTGTAATCGAACAAAGTTATAATGAATTCCACAGCAGCGACTTTTGAACCAAACAAGCTGGCGACCACAGTGGGAGCCAGCGGTCTCGCTGCCGAGACCGTTTTGGGCTTATTACCGTTGCTACAGTGAAATTTAAATGTTGTTACAGTGTCTTTTGCTGAAAATAAGCATTTGGGGGCTTAAATAGCCGTTGCTACAGTGGTTGATGCTTGAAAATCTGTTTTTTGGGGGTTATTTCCGTTGCTACAGTGACGATCCCAAAAAAAATTGACTCCTTGAACCAAACATGGTATTAGGAATTGGAACAATTCTATAAAAGTGGGATTACTAATCCTTTGGGTGAAACAAACATTAAAGCCAAAAAAAGTGGGATTCCATAAAACTCAAACTTGTCTATAAAATTTTTATGGATTAGGTTGGAATCCATAAATTAAATAGAATTCCTAATCCTATTCCTAGTCATTGGTGAACCAAACAGGCCCTTATTATAGTCTGTTCACTTATTCTGTTACTTGTGTGCATAAAGTAAAAAAACATAAATTTTAAGATGAGCCATGCTACCTCAGGGCGTTCAGGATCCTCAGAATTTTGAAGGGACTCGTGGCCTTCTGAATGATGCCAAACCAAATAAAGGTTAGTATTTGGGTTCTAGATACTTTTGTCTTTCTTCTATTTTACCAAATGATATTCATATTTTACAGTGTTGTTTTGTATTAATTGTTAGATTTTTCATTCTGCTTGCGACTCTCTTTGCATAAGAGTCCTTCGGAGGCTTCTAAGGAGTCAGACGTCAAGTTTGTGAATTTTTTAGTAAACATTTATAGTTTTATTTTACAAACTCTCTAATAGTTGAGGTAAGCTCTTTGAAATTCAAACAATTTACAACTCGACAATAATTATCTTATCTCACTCTCTCTGTTTATACCCTCCACCAATGTTCACAATGATCATTATGTCTAGATCCCAAATCAAATAATGACAGATCTGACACCACAACTGGAGAAGAGAATGATAATCGACCTCTTGATACAGAATTTTTGTTAGCCACCATAGAGAAAATTGAATATCACCCTAGTTTGAGAGGGGAAGAGGGGAAAATAAAGAATTTTTTCAAGAGGGAGAGAAGTGGGGAAGGAGAGGGGAAAGAGAAGGGATGAGGGAGAGTGAGGCACAAAAATCCAAAAAAAAAGTGGTCACATGCATAGTTAATAGTAGTTTTAGAATTTTATATATATTTTGAGTGGGTATGTGTTGGCATTATACTTTAGGGCGTTCTAGAAACAAGAAAGTTGATTTTGAATAAAATTTAATTTTAGGGGATAGAAGCAATTTTCCCAAGAAAAATATTGAAATCACCGGTCTCTTTCAAAGAAACGAAACCCCACGCATCTACTCCTTTATACAAAAAGGAGGATCAGAGAATCACTGGATCATGGTTATTATATTAACATGTTAACTCTTAGGGTTAACATGTTAACTCTTAACAGTTAACATGTTATCTGTAAGAGTTAACATATTAACAGTAAGAGTTAACATGTTAACCCTAAGAGTTAACATATTAATAGTAAGAGTTAACATGTTAACCGTAAGAGTTAACATTCGCTGGCATGAAATAAAGGAGGGCAAAATTAGGATTTAAGCCAGCTGGCATGTCTAATCATGAGCTGATATGTCTAATCATCTATTGGCATGAGCTGAAATCATGATGGAGGGGCCTGTTTCCTTCGAAAGTTGCCTTCATTACTGATTTTATTATAACTTTATTTGTTTACAAAGAATTCAAGTAACAAAAATAAAAGAATTACAACTCTCTAAAAAATAACACAAGATCTGTTTATCGTCTCTTGCTCGCGTGGGTTTTTGGCCGGTGACGGGGATGTCAATATCCGTGGACCACCTGGCGATTAGATTAGATCCGAGACTTCGTCGATTCGCGAAGAAATCAAGAAGCCGAAGCGCTTATCTCGGCAACAGCGAGATAATTGCTCTTCTTAAGATTACCGTAACGGGGTAATCTTAAGGGACGAATACGGGGAACTGCAGATCTGATGAACTCTTCCTTCCTACGCTGAAGAACTCGATCAATCTCCTTCTCTCTTCTGAAATTCATGCACCTTTAATCTTCAGTCCGGCAGGGTTTCGCCAATGCTTGAGAATTCCAGATCTGAAAAAATGAAGGCCCTGGGGCTATATTTATAAGCTTCATGAGCCCTTTGTTCGGATAAGAACGGTTGATTCCCTCTTATCTTCAGTTGAAACCACTTAACCACATTATCAGATCAGTTAGAACAAATCCAGGTAGTTAACGTCGAAAAATAGTTCAAAACAGCCAAAAATAACATTCTGGGGGTTGCGGACACTTATGAGTGTCTCAGCCAAGCCACTCAAGAGTGTCTCGGCCAAGCCGAGACAATTTGAAGTATCTCGGGTATTTTGGTCCTAACTTTCTTATATGACCTCTAAATGACCTGATTTTAGATATATTGGAAAGTTGACAAAGAGATATACAACTTTTATGTTTTGAGTTTCTTCAGATTCGAATCGGATCATGGCCAAAATCATCATTCTTCTCCGAGACACTAACACTGTCTCGGAATTCTGAGGCAGTTTGTACTATCTTTGGTATTTTGGATTTATCTTTCTCATATGATCTCCAAATGACCTGATCCAAGATGCATTGGAAATCTAATGAGGAGATTTACAACTTTCATGTTTTGAGTTTCTTCATATTCAAATCGAATCATGACTAAAATCACTCTATAGTGTCCGAGACACCTTTGGGTGTCTCAGCTTGGCCGAGACACCTCTGGGTGTCTCAGCTTGGCCGAGACACCTTTGGGTGTCTCGGGTTGGCTGAGACACCTCTAGGTGTCTCGCCGAGGCCCGAGACGTAGTCCTGCGCATTCCGTCCGTTTTTGCCGTATCTTCGTCGGCCGAACTCGGAATCATGCGATTCAAGATGCATTGGAAAGCCGTCGAGAAGATCTACAAGCTCTCATGATTAAATCATCTATGAAGTGGATGGTACATGGAAGGCATTTTGTCTTTTGTAAGTGACGTGGAGCTCCCGATCAGTTCGTGTTCCCGTTATTCCGAAGTTTCGTTACTTCGTATGGTCCGTCGACTCACTTCATGTGTTTGTCGTCATCAAATGAGCTCTTGTGACTCAGATAGTAACGTTCATCATTTTCTCTCTATCTCGATCTATGTGCGGGGACCTATAGGTAATTTTTGATGCCTACAGATACCCCCTCCAAAGTGTTTCAGTCTCATTTCTTTTATAGATAAACCAGAAATACTTTGGATATAATCGGTCCAACCTTCATTCGGTGTAAAAGGACCTGTTATTAGCTTTGATTCTTGACTCCTTTGATTTTCAATCTATTCGATGTTTTGACGAATAGCTGAAGTTCTCCCGGCGCTACGTTTATCGTCTGGCCATCGTCGAAATCTTGAATCAAAACCGGTGAGTTGATTTTGGCTCGTATCGTCGAGTTGACTTTGAACTGACTATCTCCATCACGATATATTGATTCATATTGACTTTCATCACAACGCGTTGACTAGCGTTGACCTTTTATTACAACACGTTGACTGGCATTGACCTTTTATTACAACGCGTTGACTAGCATTGACCTAGGGTTACACATTGATCGGCATTGACCTAGGGTTTCGGATCGCCCGCTGTTAACATAGTTTATACTCGTACGTTTGCTAGAGTATACACAGTTTAAGCTCTGATGGTATTGGAGCATGGCGGTCCCAAACGTCGAAGCTACATAACTAACTATGAAAGCTGATTCATTTGCATGTATGGATCTTATCCCGAAGTTGTTGGATGCTCCAGTCACGAGACCAACTAATGGGGCTGGTGCGTCAATGACTCTTGCATATAAAGGATTTTTGGCAAACCCTCAGCCATCAATGGATTTGATGAGCCTTTACCGACTACCGTTTGAGTCGGGCTAGCATGCAAATTGTTTAAATCTGTTTTGCATGTAACGTTGTGTTAAAAGAGTTAACTCCTTTAGTGCTACGATATTGAATACGTAGACTTCGTCTTTCTTACGGGAATAGACTACCCGATAGCATGTATCAGATACAGACTCAGGATTTTTGGCAAATCCTCAACCATCAACAGATTTGATGTGCCTTACCGATGTTTAAGTTCGTTCCGCATGTGACGTTGTGCTAAGAGAGTTAACTCTCTTAGTGCTACGATATTGAATATGTAGACTTTGTCTTTCTTATGGGAATAGACTAACCGGTAACGCATGTCAGATGCTGACTTATCCCTACTTAGGCTTCAGGATAAAATTCCACAGACTAGAATTCTGGTGTCTTCTTCAATCGGTGAAAGACTAAATCGACAATGTGTGTTAGGCGTCGACTTATCCCTACTTAGAATTCGGGATAAAATTCCCCGCGTGTGTGAAACACGGATTTTGGTGTTATTAATAACAACCTGCCACAATGTCGAATATGTGGGCTTTTGTCTTTTTTACGGTCAAGGACTAACCGACAACGCGTGTTAGGCGCTGACTTATCCATACTTAGGCTTCGGGATAAAATTCTTCAGACTAGAATTCTGGTATCTTTTTTAATCGGTAAAAGACTAAACCGGTAACGCGTGTTAGGCGTTGACTTATCCCTACTTAGGATTCGGGATAAAATTCTCCATGCATAAAAGGCGTGGATTTTGTTGCTACGATGCTGAATACGTAGACTCGGTCGTTTTCACGGGAACGAACCACCCAACAACACGGGTTAAGCGCTGACTCATCCCTACTTAGGCTTCGGGATAAAATGTCCCAGATTGGTATTCTGGTGTCTTCTTTAATCGGTAAAAGACTAAACCGGTAACGCGTGTTAGGCGTTGACTTATCCATACTTAGGATTCGGGATAAAATTCTCCGCACGTGTAAGGCACGGATTTTGGTATTATTAATAACAACATGCCACAATGTCGAATATGTGGGCTTTTGTCCTTTTTACAGTCAATGACTAACCGGCAACGCGTGTTAGGTACTGACTTATCCCTACTGAGGCTTCGGGATAAAATTCCCCAGACTCATATTCTGGTGTCTTTTTATTCGGTGAAAGACTAAACCGGTAGCATGTGTTAGATGCAGACTTATCTCTATTTTAGGGTTTGAGATAAAATCCCCCGTGCATGAAATGTACGGATTTGGAGTTGAGAATTGTGTCTTTTCTAAAGATAAAGATAAACCCAGAGTGGGAGAGGAAGAATTTTATATTATATCTCCCAAAACTGAAGAGAAAGAATTTCATATTCTATCTCCAGTTGCAAAGGAGACTCGAGGTGGGATCTCCACCCTCAGAATCCGGAGAGGTGAAACTAGGAGTGGGATCTCCACTCCGAGAATCGGAAAGATTCAAGCAACCCTAACTTTTATAGGATTAGTTGCTTAATCCAAGAAAAGAATTCCTTATTTATTAAGGTGAAATTCCGATTTCGGACCTAACTTTTATAGGTTTGGCCGAATAGGAAAAGGTGGAAGTCTTTCGTTTATCGAAAGGGGCATTCTGATGCAGGTTCGACCAAGTAAGGTTGGAGGAAACCCTAACTTTTATAGATTTGATTGCTCAAATTGAAAGTGGACCTCTCGTTCAGGGAAGGAATCGAGAGGAGATTTTGGTTGTGGTCCTAACTGTTTAAAGGTTTGACCAAGATGGGAATTTGAGACAACCCTAACTGTTTAAAGGTTTGATCATTCAATTTGTGGTCATCTCGTTCATGGAAGGAATCGAGAGGGGATTTTGGTTGTGTTCCTAACTGTTTAAAGGTTTGACCAAGATGGAAATTTGAGACGATCCTAACTGTTTAAATGTTTGATCGTTCAATTTATAGACCTCTCATTCATGGAAGAAATCGAGAGGGGATTTTGGTTATGGTCCTAACTGTTTAAAGGTTTGACCAAGATGGAAATTTGAGACTGCCCTAACTGTTTAAAGGTTTGATCGTTCAATTTGTGGACCTCTTGTTCATGGAAGAAATCGAGAGGAAATTTTGGTTGTGGTCCTAACTGTTTAAAGGTTTGACCAAGATGGAAATTTGAGACGACCCTAACTGTTTAAAGGTTTGATCGTTCAATTTGTGGACCTCTCATTCATGGAAGGAATCGAGAGGGGATTTTGGTTGTGGTCCTAACCGTTTAAAGGTTTGACCAAGTAGACAGTGGGAGTGGGAGTACAAATCACAGTGGGAGTATTGACTTGTACAAGTCGCTCAGAGGGGATTCCTGGTATTAAGTGATAAATACTTAACACGGAAGGGTTTGACAATTGTCAATAAACAGAAGATTAAAATCATGAGTACTATGTCCAGACTCTAACAATGGGAGTGTTGAGTGTACAGACGTAGCGAGAGTTTGAGTGGGAGCTTAGTGTTTATCACTTTGCTTGTAATGATCAGGTTATCCCTAAGAATATTATATTTAACATTCTTTCGGGAACTTCCCGTTACATGAATCATCTACCCCCAGCTTTCTTTATAAAATTGGGTTTATCATTGTATTCAGTTGAATGACCAGGTTATCCTTAAGAATACCAGGCATGGAACTCTCCAGGAACTTTCCATGAAAGAAAAGAAACAGTTTAGACTCATATACCGGTTGGAGTTTTGAGGAGTAATTTATACTCGTATACTCTTCGGAGTGGTGGGCCGTCATTCGGCTTATTCTAGCTTTATGGCGCCAGGATCGATTAGAGCTTGAATCTTGTTCTTTAAGCCGAAACAAATCTCAGTAGGATGGAGATCCCTCCTGTGATATGCATAGTAGTTTGGGTCCGTAATCCTCTTAGCTCTCTCCTGATCTTTAATAGGTGGTAGCTCAATCTCACCGTTATTCAGGAGGTACTCAAAAATATCCGGAACTTCCTCATCCTTAAAAGAATACTCTTTTTGGAGTCCCGGATCTGGAACCATTTGCTGCTTTTGAGGTTGTTGTGACGTCTGATTATTATCACTAGCAACCACATGCATTGATTACTGGCTTCTTTCGATCTTCTTCCTTCCGAGGAAGCGTTCAGCTTGTTCGTCACGCATCTTCAAATCTTTCTAAGTCTTGGATGGGTTTAATCCCATAACTCCCAACACGTCCAAAGAGAGGTTGTTGTGGCAAGTCTAGAGGATGAAGTCCTCCGTGATCGGATCTCGGCAGTTCATCGCCTTATTCCGAAAACGTTTAACAAAGTCGGCGACTATTTCTCCGTCTTTTTGCTTCTCATCGAATAGTGTCCTGATAGATACCTTGGCGTCGTCATCAAAGAAGTTACCGAGGAATGAGCTCTCAATATCATCCCAGCTGTTGATACTTCCAGGCTTGAGACGACGATACCAATCGAAGGCAGGCCCGCGAAGGGTGCCGACAAATGACCGAACCATCAAGGCTTCATTGCCGGAGATCATGCCCAAGTGGGACTTGAAGTAGATTAGATGCTGAGTGGGCGAGCCCTTCCGTCGAACGACGTGAAGTTGATCAGGTTGAACTTCGTCGGATACGGGATCGAATCCCACTCTCTCGGGTAAGGATACGGGATGACGGTCTTCTTTACCTCTTGAACAGACATTAGAGCGTTAATTTTGCTCTCGAGGTCTTTCATCTTCTCATCCTCGTCTGTATCATATTTTGAACGATTTCCAAGAGGAACAATATGGTCACCTCTGGCATTATTATCTTTGGTGGGACCACCCCGAGCGTTGTTATCTGTAGGGGGTGTATTTGAACCACCCTCAGTATTTTTAGGGGTGCATCGGCCATGATGATTTCATCCACTTCTGGATCGCTGTCAACTGCGACATTCTGGGTGCGACAGTTGGATTTACCAAGTTGATTGGACAGAGCCTATATCTATCGGTCATGCTCTTCCTTCATCTGTATCATGGCTATTTCCAATTCAAACTTGAAGTTCTCTTTTTGCTTAGCCAAAGCATCCTCGATGATCTTGGTCATTTGTTCCGCGTTGATCATGAACGCCTCACGAGATTATCCTATACTGGACACCGTATTGTCAGAAGCGATGGCAAAGTTCGTATCTGATACTTCATCATCTGAGGATAATCCGCTATTCATCCTCTGATAGTCCCTACGCCTAGTAGTTCCTATGGGTAACCGAGTTATACATTGGGATACGTCCGAAAAATGATGAGAACTGAAACTTCGCGTTGACTTCCTTTTATTAGCCATATTGATAGTGACCTCTGGGAGTTCGTCGTCTTACGCAGCTGATCTTTTTCTACAGAAACGCCTTGACTTAGTTTCTGACACTTTATAGGAAAGCCTTTGGAATACCGAGACCCTCTGTGGAGCAGTCTTGGGGCAGCTACACGCTGATAATACTGTCCTGATAATTTTGGTACACGGACAGTGAGAGTCTGCTTTCCGGGTACCTCTCTTTCGAGATTTATTTGTACCCCCAATCCGATAGTATAACTCATCAATGTTGCAGATAGAGTAACCTATCGGCTGTTTAGATGAATTCTCAGGTATAACGTGTTCGTCTGCTTGACATATTTTCTTCTGAGTAAACAACGCCTTGTTGGTGTCTGCAGGAGTCACTCGTTTGGAATCACACTTTTCTGAGGGTGAAACCTTAACGGACTCCTGGTCTTCTGTACGCACCCCCAAGCAGGCGGTTACAGGAATCAACTTGTTAGGAGGTCGCGTATGACCCCCAGTCTGGATGTTTTCTCGGGGTTCCTTCAACGGTCCTAAGCATTCCTTAACAGGCGCCTTGCCTCGATCTTCGGGTAGAGAACCAAGGTGATCATTCAATGGAATTTTATCTCTGGGGAGGTCCATACCGTCGTAGGGTTCTACCAGAGGTGTGGGAGTGGAAGGAGCAGGATCCGAAGTTAATGAAGGCTGGGGAGCAACGTCGCCTGCTTTTGCCCTAGGCGTTGATTTAGCCTTTGGCATCCAAGTTTGTTTGGATCTCTGTGATCTCTTAACCGCCTCTTCCTTTTGCATTTCTTGTGCTTTTCGCACCAGGATCTGGGCATGCGCAAGAAGTGCACGATGCTTCTGAATGCGCTCCTCAAGAGTGGAACGGTCCCGTTTGACACGAACTCATTCGTTAGTAGGTGGTTGGGAGGAGGTTCCCGAAGCTTGTTGCTGGAACACCGTTTGACACGAACTCATTCGTTAGTAGGTGGTTGGGAGGAGGTTCCCGAAGCTTGTTGCTGGAACACTTGGTGCCTTCTAAGTTTCAGATCTACATCATAGTAGATCCCGTCAACAGGCTTCAAAGCCTACGCAAATTGGCGCGCGAGATGTTGACGGTGCCTTTGACGAGCCCTCTTCGTCAGCACTGGTGCACTTTCAACGGGCAACTCTTTAACTTTCGAAGAGTTGTCACGAATGTTGGATCTAGTTTCTTTAGAGGCCAGAGAGGGGTCTTTCACTACATTTGGGTTCAGATCATCAGCCCTAGTCTTCGGATCTGAAGTCATGTTGTTCGTCGCAGTGGTTTTCCTGCGTTTGCAAGAAGAAGATCTGGAGGAGGAGGAAATATATATATATATATATATATATATATATATATATATAATATATATATATAAAGTATATATATATATGAAATATGTATGTACATGCATCTAGAAAATGGCTCAGGAATTTTTCCTACTCATACAAGCTTGTACACGTATATTGGTGTTTGGAAATGGTGGTGTGTATGGACACTTCCTAAGAGGAATTTCTTGTTCCTTAAAAAATCGCGTTAAGTAGCGCTTTAATGTTCACATTTTGTATATATATATAATATATATATTATATATATATATATATATATTATATATATATATATATATATATATATATATATAGATATATATATAATATAGAGAATTAAAATTCAATTCAAAGAAAGCAGTAAAGCAAGAGTAGTGCTTAAGATTAAAACTATTATAAAACAATAAGGCTAAATAATAAAATGCTTAGAATTAAAGCTCTGAAATAAGAAATAAAGAAAGTGCTTTAGAATTTAAAGCAAACAAGCATACAGTATTTGTAGTAGTTTTTACTACAAATATCTACAATTTTTTTATTGTAGAATGAGCATAAGTATCAAGGAGTGAGTTGTTTCTCACTATGCGGATATACACCGGCGAGAGCGGGGTTTATGGTTTCACCACCGCAGGCCGACTCCTCCACCGGCTAACTTAGCTCTGATATGAAAAGAGGTTCTTTATTAAACCAAAAAGAGATGTTAGGGTCTCTAGCCTGTGTATGTATACCATGAGCATCTACAATAAATGGCTTAAGATTATTGATAAAAGGAGTTCCCAGAATAATACCTTGCTTGAGGTCTTTGAATAGAGCAAAAGAGGTTTTAATTTTTTGACCGCCATTGCAAATATAAACATCTGTGAGTCTATGCAAAAGATTCTTTGTTAAAATATGAAAAGAATCTTTTGCATAGTTCCAAGAAAAGTCTATAAAAGGAGAAGGAGTTGATGCGTCCAGGGAGGTGTTTTGGAGAGTGAAGTTTGATCCTCTCTAGAGAAATCCCTCATGTTTCCCTTTTTAAAGTTTTTAGTTTTAGTTTAAGTTTGAGTGAGGTTTGCTTTTAAGTTTTCCTTTGAGTGTTTGTAAGATAAGTGCTGTATAGGGTAGTGTACGTGGCGGATTATAGCCTTTTAAGGTAGGTGGATGGTATCATACCGTGGTGGTGATCTAGCGTTGATATAACGGACCGTATATATATGGTCGTACGTACGTACCGATATGTAGGCTACTAGTTTAGCGTAGAGGCGTAGGTAATATAGGCGGCGGACGGGTTATGATATAATGTTAAGCTATAGAATATTAGCTATAGGGTATGTATAATGGTTATGTATAGGTACATCAGTAGTACTATATTAGTAGTCAGTTGGTGCATACCCTCATGTATGTATATACTTAGTATGATTAATGGTGGCTATAGTAGTACAGTTACTATATATATACTATGTAGTATATAGCGTATATGATTCAGTACATATGATCGATGAGTACTATAGCGAATGAGGTATAGGGTATGACTCAGGGCATGTACTACTGTATACACTATACATTCATATATTACAGTTACTACCTGATATATGTACTAGGATAAATAGGGTATGGGTGATGGATACCTTACAGGTATAGGCTACTATAGTATGAATATAGACGACATATGCGTAATAGGACTAGAGGCTAAATGAGCGATACAGAAGGGCTCAGGTAGGCCTATATATAGGCTCCTGAGGATATATACGGCTTTTAGTAATAAGGGGTGAAAGATCCGGTGTAGGTATTAGGCTAGTAGGCTACTAGGGAGATATATACGTAGTATTATAATATACTAATGAGTATTAGTCGATATATGCAGCCTCGTTAGTTGTGTATATATAAGAGCTTATCACAGTTATGTTAGATCTAAAACTAAGGTCTAATCCATAAAACCGTGACTAATCTAAAGAGAATAAACACAACAGTGAGCGGAAACAATACTTGAATCCATGAAGAATTAGCACGGATTTGAATTAAGGTTTGATCTTCTAATCTTGATGGTCTCTTCTTTAGAATCTTTAGATGAGGATTAAGAGAATAGATAATGTAATCCTAGATTAGGGACCATAACCCCTTATTTATAGTTGTTATACTTTTATAATTTGGCCCATCATCAAATTATAATTATAACCTGGTATCCGCATATTTAGCCCATGATTTATTTAAATATCCATTAACCTAAATTTATTGATCACTTTATGCGGCTTAACTTTAAGGATAGCATTATACACTAATGTAACATATATGCCCATAATTAGATTTAATCCTAACAATCTCCCACTTTGGCACTATATGTTTCATAAAAAATATGTACAACCTTATAAGCTCAGAAATTGCTATCACAAATAAGGGTATTTCCAAACAATCTCGTCCATTGACAATATCAATATAGGATCAAAGCAGCATTCGTCACATTTATCGTGACTAAACCCATCAATGGTCACATATACCAAACAATCAAATGACATAGATCAATCATGGATGTGCAACATGAAAATTACATGCAATGTGATCAGTACATGTCTATTTTCAACTGTTCTACCTTAAACTTTAGTGAGGTCAAAACTAAACATAATGAAACAGAGTGTCTTAACTGAATACTTTATTCTGATCAGACAATACAACCAAACACAAAGCACCAAAAATTACAAACTCCCACTAAATCATGATGTCCTCGAATAACACCACACCCATATAAGTAGTGTGCTCATGAAAGACCTTGGGTGAAGTAAGAGGTTCTGTTATCATGGAGTTTGTCCCAATGTGCTCTATGGATATCTGTCCACTATGTACCATTTCTTTCACAACCAGGAACTTAATATCAATATGTTTTGACTTATTTGAGCTCCTGTTATTATTAGAATACATAACTATAGATTTATTGTCACAAAATAACCTTAGTGGTCTTTCAATATTTTCCAAAATGTGCAATCCAGTGACAACCATATTCCATGATTTGATGCCTCGTAGCAAGCTACAAATTCTACTGCCATAGTGGAGGAAGCTATGAGTGTCTGTTTAACATTTTTTTCATGATATAGCTCCTCCTGCTAACATATAAATGTAGCCTGATGTAGACTTTCTGCTATCTTAACATCTAGTAAAATCAGAATCAGAATACCCAGTGACCTCCAACTGTTCTGAATTTTTGTATGTAAGCATATAATCTTTTGTTTTCTGAAGATACCTCATAACCCTTTTGACTGCTATCCAATGATCCATAACAGGGTTGATTAAGTATCTGCCTAACATCCTAACAATGTACGCAATATCCGGACGCATACACACTTGAGCATACATTAGACTTCCTACAACCGAAGCATAAGGAATCTTCTGCATTTCCTGAATTTCAAGATTACTGAGCATACATTAGACTTCCTACAACCGAAGCATAAGGAATCTTCTGCATTTCCTGAATTTCAAGATTACCTTTAGGGCACTGATTTAGACTAACCGAAGCATAAGGAATCTTCTGCATTTCCTGAATTTCAAGATTACCTTTAGGGCACTGATTTAGACTAAATTTGTCTCCTTTAGCAACAGGAGTATCACCTGGTCTGCAATCTTACATGCCAAACCTTTTGAGTACTTTATCGATATAACTCTTTTGTAATAGTCTAAGTATACCGCGAGAACGATCTCGATGTATCTGGATTTCTAATATAAAAGAGGCGTCCCCAAGATCTTTTATTTCAAAATTCTTTGATAGAAATCTCTTGGTTTCATGCAACATGCCTATAGCATTAGTGGCAAGCAATATGTCATCGACATACAGAACCAGAAAAATATACTTACTCCCACTGAACTTGTGATATACACAGTCATCAACAACATTCATCTTAAAACCGAACGAGATAAATATTTATTGAAACTTATAATACCATCGACGAGGAGCTTGCTTGAGTCCATAGATGGGTTTTCTTAATTTGCAAACCATATTCTATGGATCTCCTGACACAAAGTTTTCTGGTCGCACCATATAGATCATTTCATCAATGTCTCCATTAAGAAACACGGTCTTAACATTCATCTGATGTAACTCAAGATCATAATGAGCAACAAGTGTCATGATTGTTCTGAAGGAGTCTTTCGATGAAACCAGAGAGAAAGTCTCTGTATAATCAATGTCTTCCTTTTGAGTATAGCATTTAGCTACAAGACGTGTCTTATACCTCTCCACATTACCATTTGCATCACGCTTGGTTTTAAATATCCATTTACAACCAATTGATTTTGCACCTTCTCGCAATGGGACAAGTTCTCAAACCTTATTGTCTTGCATAGACTTGTACTCTTCATTCATGGCATTAATCCACTTTTGAGAGTTAGAACTTTTCATGGCTTGAAGAAAGTTGATTGGATCATCTTCCATCATTCCATTATTTTCCTTATGTTCTTGGAGAAATACAATATAATCATCCGGAATAGCATTTCTCTTTTCTCTCGTGGATCTCCGTAATGGCACTGGTTCTTGAGGTTGTTGAATTTGTTCTTCTGAATCAAGGAGTTGTTTAACATTGTCTTCTTGAGATTCTGAATTTACTTCTTGATCAATGACAGGTATATGAACCTGAATATTGTCAAGAAGAACTGTATGGATTGGATCTGAAGCTAATTCCTCCTCAAAAGTAATGTATCTAACCTTATTTCTCCCCCTAAACTCAACATCCTCAAAGAATGTTGTTGTTCCCATCTCAAAAATATTCCTTCCTAAGTGTGGGATCATAAAACTTATAGCCCCTAGAACGTTCAGAATACCTAATAAAGTAGTTGCTAACTGTTTTGGAGTCTAATTTCTTTTTATTTAGCCTATAAGACCTTGCCTCAGCTGGACATCCTAAAATATTTGAGTGCTTTAAACTGGGCTTTCTACAAGTCCAAACCTCATAAGGTGTTTTAGCAACTGCTTTACTTGGTACTATATTCAGAATGTAAGCTACTGTCTTAAGTGCTTCTCCCCAGAGTGACTCTGGTAAAGAAGAATGAGCAATCATACTTCTTACCATATCCTTAAGAGTCCTGTTTTGTCTTTCTGCTACACCATTCATGTTAGGTGAACCAGGCATGGTGTACTATGGGACGATATCGTATTCCTCTAGGTATCTAGCAAATGGTCCTGAACGTTATTCACCTAAACCATCATATCTACCGTAGTACTCACCACCACGATCAGATCTAACAGTTTTAATCCTTTTGTTGAGTTGATTCTCAACTTCAGCTTTAAAAGCTTTGAACATATCCAGAGACTCGGATTTCTCATGAATGAGATATAGGTACCCATAAAGTGAGTAATAGTCTATGAATGATATAAAATATTATTAACCATTCCAAGATGTCATAGGAAATAGCCCACAAATATCTGTATGTATCAATTCTAAGATATCTGAAGATATGTTGGCACCTAATCTCTTAACTTTAGTCTGTTTCTCCTTGATACATTCAACACAAACGTTAAAATCCGAAAAATCAAGAAAATCCAAAATGCCATCAGACATAAGACGCTCAACTCTACCTTTTGAGATATGACCCAAATGTTTATACCATAATGCCGCCGAATTTTCCTTATTTAATTTACGCTTAGTACTGAAAGTACCCTAGGGGGATGAATATGGTTATTGCTAATCTTATTAGATATTAATGCCGATTAAAACTTATTAACAAATTATTCTTGTAAGATAGATATACAATATGATATGAGCAAGAATAAGCAATATAAACTAAGTGCAATATCCTAACAATGAGATACATAATGAGTTATATGTAAGGGTAAGCAAAAACAAATATGATAGAGAAATGTAAACAATGAGCAATGGCGAATAAAATAGACTAAGCAATAGACACAAAAGATACACCAATGCAAACTCTAACACACAAAGATGATCACGGAGTTCGGACCTTCCGTCCTACGTCTCCGCTGTTGGCCTTCTTGTTTTGATGATGATTTACAAACAATTTACATCTAATATTGTTTGTCTAGTGTTTGTGTTTTATATTTATTCTAGGCAAACAATATGTTGGAGGATGGATGAAATAGAGCTTCAACGATGATATCCAATGGAGGTTGGCGGAATAGTGGAGTGAAGCCTTGCAATTCAAAGTTAAAGATCAAGTTCAAGCTTCATCCGCATGTGTACCAAGTTTGAGCTACAATGAAGATTAAGATCAAGCTTGGGTAATTTAGTTTAGGTGTTATATTATGTGTGTTGGATACTCTAAGCTCAATATCTATACACACACACTTAGTGGTTTCTTCGTATATATACATAAGTTTTGGTTTCTATGCATATATATAGTTATATATATACATACATGTGTTTTGAGTTTTTATGATTATATATATGAAATTATATATTTCATATTTTCTATTGTGTTTTTGAAAACATTGCATAGAATATGCAATTTTGTGAAAATATTATATTCTTAGTTTGTAGACTTCAATATCAGTTTATACATAGTTTACTAAGTCTATAAAAACATTTCACAAAGTTTCAAAAGTTGGTTTGTGTCAAAATATCAAAATTCAAGTATCTCATATTTTCATGTTTTGGACTATTTTGTAAAATGATGATATTTTTCATTTGGGAGGTCCTTTCTGATAACCAGTTACTATAGCATATTTATTATCATGTCTATAATCATTCCCTAAAGTTTTATATTTTTTGGAATTTATTTGATATTTTTAAATAGCTTTTTAAAATCAGCAAATCAGGTTTTTCATGTGTCATATTTCGGTCGACCGCACCGGTCGACCGATCATTTGATCTTTCATCACTGGGCGACAGAGAGTCTGTCGGTCGACCGGTCCGGTCGATCGAAAGCTCCATCGGTCGACCGCACCGGTCGACCGACGATAGTCCAGAATTGCTTCTTCGTGTTTTTGCTCTCTGTCGGTCAACCGACGAAATTTTCGGTCGACCGACAATAGATCCGTTGGACTTCAACGGCTATTTTCCTGAGCTGTTTGATGGGGCTATTTTTGTCTTTTGGCTTGGGGTTTTTGACTGAGATTTAGAGTGGGTATAAATACCATATTGCTGTTCTTTTTCAACCTAAGCCAAGAAGTTTTTAACAAGGGTTTTAAAAAGGGTTTAAGCTTATTTTAAGCTTGTTTAAGGGTTTGGGTTAAAGCTGTTTTGGTTTTCACAAGTGGAGGAGATTATCTTCTTGTTTGGGCTTCAATCTCCATCTCTCCATCTTGTTATTCAGAGAAGAATCTCTAAACTCATTTCTAGCTTTTTATTATTTTGTTTATAATTTCTATATGCTAGATTTTAATTGAGTTTAGTTTTGATTTTGATTTCACTCATTGTTTACACACACCCACTTGAGCTTATTGTATTTGCATTCATAATATATTAGGGTTGTGAGAGTTGTAACATTGAGTGTGAGCTTTTATTGTGTTCTCATCCATATTAGAGAACAATTTATATTTGTTACAATGTGAGATTGTTAGGTTTTCGGTGAGCTAGAAACCGAGTGTGTTGTGAAGTTTTCGGATTGTGAGGAGTGACATTGATCGGTGAGCGTTGAAAACCGATACTGTGAGGTGTAAACGTTATTCGGGTGAACGTAGAAAACCCGGTTGTGATAGTAGATTTCTCCCCGTGAGTAGGGAGCGGAGACGTAGGACGGAAGGTCCGAACTCCGTGATCATACTGCTTGTTTGAGTTTGTCTTTGGCGTATTTGTTTTTGCATTTATCTTATATCACCAATTGTGCATTACTTATTTATTTCATCCACTATCTTGTTTAGATTATTTACCCTTGTGTTGTTTATATATCCTTGCATATATCTCTATCATATAGGATATATCTCATTGTTCATATTGCTTATCCTAGCTTATATTCTTGTTGTATTTCATACTTGCTAGGATAACTTGTTTATTAATTTTAATTGGCATTTAATCGGATTAGATTAGCATAAGACCCTAATCACCCCCCCCCCTCTAGGGTCTAACATCCGCTTCCCACTCCCGGGGAGAAATCCACTATCATAACCGGGTTTTTTATGCTCACCTGAATAACGTTTACACCATACAATACGATTTTCTAGTTAACCGAAAACTTTACAATCCACACTCTTGCAATCCCACTTTACACCCTCTAAGTGTTGGTCTCTAGCATGTGTCTCCCTCAAGTGTTAGGAATTACAACCTATCTCTAGGCATTACCACCTACCCCACTCCTCTTGGGACGATCCCGTCTCTCACCACATACTCCTCTCGGTGTACAAGTATATTACAAAGTGTATCTCACAATGAAGCTCTCAATACAACAAATTTGTTCTCTACAATAGGTGAGAACTCAATGTAAGCTCAATCTCACAAATCACAATCTCACAACCCAATATATGATGTATGAAATGCTACAAGCTCAAATAGGGTGTGTGTGTGTGTGATAAAATGAGTATAAATAAAATCTAACTCAATTAGAATGAGTTATAAATAAAATCTAACTCAAATAGGGTGTGTGTGATAAAATGAGTATAAATAAAATCTAACTCAATTAGAAAACTAGCAATAATAAGAATATAAAAATCAATAATAAAATTGCTAGAGAAAAGAGTAAGAAAAACTTCTTTATAAACACAAAGAGGTTGAAGAAGATTGATGATGAATTCCTCAATTGAAAATGCAAGCCTCCTCTTTGTAAACTCAAACACCAAACTTAAACTTGAGAAACAATATTTTAAACACTTAAAACTCTTGTTTAAAAAACTCTTGGTTAGTGGGAGAGGTAAATGCAATGAGGTATTTATAACAACCCAAGACATCAGTCAAAACCCCAAGGAAATAACCAAAAACCCACACAAAAACAAAATCTGGAAATAGCCGTTACTGTGCAACGCTCATATTTATAAGTCGACTTGCATTCGACACTATAAGTCGACTTGTATTCGACTTACAATAAGTCGACTTGAAAGTTCACATAAGTCGACTTGCAGAAGAAAATTAACACTCAAAACTCGGGTCATAAGTCGACTTAAAAAATTCATAAGTCGACTTAGACTAAGTCGACTTAATAGTTTGTACAAGTCGACTTGACAGAAAGATTTTGCACATTTCAGAGCAGTTCATAAGTCGACTTGTCAGGGTTTATAAGTTGACTTATAAACATGCAGATGCACTGTTCATGCTAAAAAACTGATTTTAAAAGTGCATTCAAAAATAATAAATAAATTCAGAAAAATATAAAACTTTAAAAAATGATTGTAAACATGATAATACACATGCTACAAAAACTGATTTTCAAAAATCACCTCCCATACTGCTGGATTTTTACCTTTTAGCGACGGACATTTCCGTCGCTAAAAGTTTATATTCCGTCGCTAAAAGTTTTAGCGACGAAAAAAATCAAATTCCATCGCTAAAAGTTCGACGCTACATTCAGGGTCCCTAAAAAGGGTATTAGTGACAGATTTTCCGTCGCTAATTTTCAGCGACGGTGTATTAGCGACGACAAATTGGTCGCTATTTAAAAATTTAAAAAAATTAAAAAAATATTAGCAATGGATTTTCCGTCGCTAATATCTGTTTTAGCGACGAAAAATCCGTCGCTAATAAGTTTTACTTATATCGCCATTTTTCTTACCGTGCACGTTTTTCGTCGCTAAAAACAACTTTTAGCGACGGAAATTCCGTTGCTAAATACTTATTTAGCAACGAAATATCCGTCGCTAAAAAGAACAATTTTTTTTTAAAATTTTGAATTTTTTTTTGAAAATTGAAAAACCCCTGTACAATATCGATAATAATTTTAAAAAACCTGTTCAATCAGTAGTATAATATTCAATCTCACACATATATCACACATTTATTTCAATAAAAGCAAATAAAAGTTTCTCAACATGTACATAATAAATATTGTTTATACAACACAAAAAATTGTTTTAAAAGTTATATTAAGGACAATCAATCCTCCTGATCATCATCATCCTCATCCTCAACACTAGCTGCATTATGACTATCCCCGACTGCACCTTGTGAAGAAGTCACGGCCTGTAAATATAAATCAAACGTTAACAAGGGTGTGTAACCGTTAATAAGAGTGCAAATATAAATATAATTCCCCCAACACCACAACACAACATCACAACACAACACCACAACACAACAACACAACACTACAACACCACAACACAACAACACAACACAATACAACACAATAACACAACACCACAACACAACAACACACAACACTACACAACACAACACAACACTATACTACACTGCACAACACATCACTACACATCACACCACAACATAACACAACACAACGCAAATCCCCCAACCCCACCAACCAACCAACCACACTCCCCCTCCCCCTACCTCTCCCCCTCCACCCCCCCCACAACAAAATCCCCACTCCCCATCCTCAACCACGACCAAAGCCCCCACCCACCAACCAATCACCCCCCCCCCCCCCACCACGACCAAACCCCCCCACAAACCAATCACATAATGACCATCACAACACAACACCACAACCAACCAACCAACCCACCAACCAATACCACCAACACTACGCACACATACACCATCAACACCACCATCACATAAAAACATTATAAGTATATATTTTGGTCTTTGTGTTAGGGTTAGAGTTAGAGTTTGTGTGTAACAGTTTGTATCAGTGTGTATCAGTGTGTATGATATCATCTAATTAAAAAAAAAAGCAAAGTATATATATATTACCTGATCACATAAGTATGAACATGTTGAAAACTTGATTTTGCCAAAATGACTTAAACAAAAACTTTGAAACACTTTAGAATGGATTTATAGACTTATACAAGATATGAAAATAGTGTAAATAAGTCTTTAATCCATAAACATAATATTTTGCATAAAACCACCTATATTTGAGAAAATCACAAATATGTGTGTGTGTGTGTGTGTGTGTGTGTGTGTGTGTGTGTGTGTGTGTGTATGTTTGAGCTTATAGAATTAACACACATTATATAAACTCTAAACTAATTTACCCAAACTTGATAGATCTTCATTGTAGCTTGGTTTGGTTACGAATGAAGCTTGATCTTGAATATGACTAGAATGCATAGCTTCACTCCACTATTCCGCCAACCTCCATTTGATGTGATCGTGTAGGCTCAGTACCATCCATCCTCTAACGTATTGTTTGTCTAGAATACCTAATAAGAAAACATAAATACTAGACAAACAATATTAGGAATTATTTGTAATCATCAAAACAAGATTAGAAGATGTATGCTCATAACATGAGACCTAACAAGTACCACGTGATTCCATATGCAAGGATTCATTATAAGAAGCAATTATATCAAGCAAATATATGTTGTCATAAGTACTCAAGTAACCAGTTCCCACAATAATTGAATTAAAAGATAATCTGAATTGATTGTTTCCAAATGAACAAAAATAACCTGATTTGTCTAATATAGAAACTCAAATCAAATTCCAACTAAAAGACGGTACTACAAAAGTATTTTTTAAATCCAAATATGAACCAGTTCCTAACAACAACCTAGAGTGCCTAATTACTTCCACATCTACTGATTGTCCATTGCCCACAAAGATGTGTCTTTCAACATCACTTGGTTTTCGGTAGCTCAGGCAACCCTATATAGAAACACTTATGTGAGTAGTAGCACCAGAGTCTAACCACCAAGTGTTTCTAGGTACTGAAGCTAAATTAACCTCAGAACAGACCAAAGTAAGAAACATACCCTTCTTAGCATGCCAGGCGTGATATTTGGTACATTCCTTCTTTACATGTCCAGACTTGTTGCAGAAGAAACAACTATGACCATCCTTTTGTTATTTCTTCTGAACAGGACCCTTAGCAACATCATTATCATTATTTCTTTTCTTACCCTTATCCTTAGAGGCATAGGCCAAATGAGTACTTTCAGTCTTATCTTGCTTCAACCTGTCTTCTTCTTGCATACAGTATGAAATGAGCTCATTCAGAGTCTATTTCTCCTTTTGACAGTTATAACTGACCTTAAACTGATTGAATTGTGTAGGAAGAGATAACAAAACCAGATACACCAGTAACTCATCACAGAGATCGAGTTTGAGTGCCTTAAGTTTTGAAGCAATATGAGACATTTCCATAATGTACTCCTTGATATTTTCTTTGCCGTTATACGTCATCGAAATCAAGCAAGCTAAAAGCGTGCTTGTTTCTACCTTATCGTTTTTCGCAAAACATTTCTCAATTTCAGCAAGAAAATCTTTAGCCTTAGTAATCCATTCGGATTCTATGCCCCTGAAGGCTTCCGAAACACCGCGCTTAATGATCATGAGACTCATGCGATTTGAACGCTCACATTTCTTATACCCATTCTTTGCATCAGGAGTGCTATCCGCATTGAGAGGTTGGGGTTGTTCAGTTCTTAATGCAAAATCTAGATCCATACAGCCAAGAACAATTAATATGTTCTCTTTCCAAACCTTAAAATTAGTCCCATTGAGCATGAGAATTGAGTTGATGTTAGTAAAAATTATTATAACAGATGCATTAGCTAAAATAAATAAAAGATACTCACATTATTAACTCTAATTAGTAATCAATAAAATTCAAATATTAACAAATCCCATCTCAAGATATTTGGCACAACATTAATATCAAGTCTTTGGACAGTAATATTAATTTATAAGTGATACCTTGTTGCAATGATCAAACATTGACAATAACTCAAGTCAAATAATGAAACTATCTTTGGATCGATTCATTATTAACATGCAAACCTTATAATTATCACACGTTTATCATCACAGATGTGTATGCAGTCTAAATAAATATTAACCTTCCTTTGAGCCGATTAAATATTTACACGAAAACATACACACAAACATCTAACATCCCTCATGAACAATGTACACAAGAGATGTTACTTTGGCAACTTCTTGTTTTAATTAATCATTTAGAATGAGAAATAACTTTAATACCTTAGTGTCATATTATTTGAATTAAATAATTGATTAACTACTAAATTTAATTCAAATTAAATAATTTTACCTTAGTGTCATATTATTTGAATTAAATAATTGATTAACTACTAAATTTAATTCAAATTAAATAATTTAATTCAAATTAACTGAATTTCCAAAAAAATAATTGATTAACTACTAAATTTAATTCAAATTAAATAATTTAATTCAAATTAACTGAATTTCCAAAAAAACTTAATTAAGGGCCTCATAGCTTAATTAATTAAATCAAGCACACTAAAAATTGGGCCCATAACTTAATAAGGCCCACCAAAATATGTTTTAATTGGTATATCCAATTAAACCATTCTTAAAGAATTTTAGGCCCATAACCGAATGTCTTTAAGTGTGCTTGGACTGTTATCTCTCAACTCAATAATTAAATTGGTTTTAGTTGGTTGAAATCACATGTCCACAGCCTTACTGACTTTTCTAGCACTACATTAAAGGCCCAAACAAGTGTTTTATAGGCCTACAAGGAAAAAGGCACTGAAAGAAAAAAAACATCTTACATGGGTCTGTGACAACTCAACCCAGGTAAACATCTTAAGTGGGTTTGAAACTCGTGCCCTAACTCAAATGAGAAAGTTGCGGGCAAAGCTTTCTTTCACCCGACAGAAAAATAAAAAACCACAGAGAACGAACGCGAGGTTCATTTGAGAACGAACGCAAGGTTCGTTTGAATTGAGCACGAGACTCACCTGAGAACGAACGCAGGGTTCGTTTGAATTGAACACGAGGCTCACCTAAGAACGAACGCAGGGTTCGTTTGAGAATGAACGTGTGGTTCGTTTGACTGAGCACGAGGCTTGCCTGAGAATGAACGCGGGGTTCAACTTGAGAACGAACCCAGGGCTCGTTTGAGATCGAACCGAAGATCGCTGAAACTTTCAAGCCCTAAAGCTCGCCTAAAATTGAGGTAACTTCCTCCTTTTACCCTAATTTTCCGCACGTTTTCACGCACGATTTCCTGCACGAACACCCCTTTAGAGTTTCATTCTGAACCGTCATCACCGCTGCTTAAGCTCCCGCACCCTAGGGTTTCGAAACCCTAGGGCTTCCTGATGCCACTGTCGATGTCTTCCTTTGATAGCGGGGCCGCCAGCGAACATCGCTAGCGAGGAGTTAAGTGAACGATGACTTAATCCAAATTTCAAATTTTGATAATTATGAACTTGGTTGCACACAATCTTGATCAATGAGTTGATCCCAAATTCATAAAATTGATGATTTTCTCACAATCTGGATCAAGAGTTTGATCCAGATTCAACAACCGAAAGAGAAAATCAAATCAAAAGGAAAAAAATGATTTTTTTATTACTGTTCATGCGTGCTACAGTTCCAAAGTAAACAGAAAAAATAAAAAAATTAAAATTTTTCATCCTACATATCATATTTGCACAGACGTGCATCCGATCTTAATCAAGCCAAATTAATATCAAAAAACCCCAAATTCTTAATCTTAACCATAAATCTCAAAGAATTAAACACGGTGGCTCTGATACCACTTATTAGATCTAAAACTGAGATCTAATCCATAAAACCATGATTAATCCAAAGAGAATAAACACAACAGTGAGCGGAAGCAATACCTGAATCCATGAAGAATTAGCACGACTCTGAATTAGAGTTTGATCTTCTAATCTTGAGGGTCTCTCCTTTAGAATCTCTTTAGATTGGGATTAAGAGAATAGAGAATGTGACCGGACCATAACCCCTTATTTGTAGTTGTTGTTCTTTTATAATTTAGCCCATCATCAAATTATAATTATAACCTGGTATCCGCACATTTAGCCCATGATTTATTTAAATATTTATTAACCCAAATTTATTGATCACTTTATGCGGGTTAACCTTAAGGATATCATTATACACTAATGTAACATATATGCCCATAATTAGATTTAATCCAACAAGTTAACCTCGGCGACTGAAGTTTTTTGACCAAGAAATATCTTAAAGTTCAAAAAATTTAGTTTTCGTACCCCATTATGTCATTTTAGGCATCAAAGATTCGAACATTTAGGTTTCTTGGTTACCAAACTTAATAAAGGTGTAAACTTTGAGACGTTTTAAGTGCAGATAACTCTTCAAGTTTTGCCTTTTTTGGTTTTTAACCCTCAGTGGTGCGTTCGTAATTAGTGAAACTCCTCAGGGGGATTATCCGAAAATCCCAAACCCTAAACCCCAAAATAGAACCCCATTCCATCCCTCATTCATCTCAATAGCAGCCATGAGACCTCCAAGAGGTTTAATCCCCTTTTCTCATCGCTTATCTCTCTTTTTTTATTTTTTTATTTTTTTTTTTTTATTTTATGGCTTGAGTTAGCTTTAGTGTTCGACTCTATTAAGTTGGTTCAAAGAACTCTTTGATCTTCTGTGACTTTGAGCATAAAGAGAGCACCTTATTATTATTTTTTTTTGAGAATAAAAAGAGAGCACCTTATTGTATGAATTCTTATTGTTTCAGTGACAATTTTTCAATTTATCTCTTCTCGATGACTATTTTCAGCGTAAACTAGGTTTTAGGGTTTATCCCTCGAGTTGCTTCAGATAACTCTTTGGGCTTTTTGTGATTTTGAGGAAAAAAGGTAGCATCTTGTCGGATTTGTTCTTTACACCTTGCTATATCAATGCTGAAAGAATTTTTTTTACTTGCCCCATAAATTATTGTGTGTCTGTATAATTATCACCTTAGACTTTTGCGTACTTGATCTATCAAAGTGTTTCAAAGAGTGTTTTTTTTCTTCTTGTCCTTTGTGCAATTTCAGACGCATCTTAATAGTTCTACATACATTTCCCCCTTGAACTTTCAAGGTGGTGGATTCAGGGGCAGGAGTGATGGTGGCAGAGGCCGAGGAAGAGGAGGTGGAGGCCGAGGTGGTCCTGAAGGCCGGGGTGGTGGTGGAAGAGGACGCGGTGCTGGTCGAGGTGGTGGTGGAAGAGGGCGTGGTGGAGGTCGCGGTGGTGGCCGTGGAGGTGGAATGAAGGGAGGAAGCAAAGTAGTGGTTCAGCCGCATAGGCATGATGGAGTCTTCGTTGCCAAGGGGAAGGAAGATGCCCTTTGTACCAAGAACATGGTTGTCGGTGAATCCGTTTATGGTGAGAAGCGCGTTGCTGTGCAGGTGATTGTTCTTGGTTTTTATAAGCTTTTATTGATTATGGGGCACTTTTAAGCGTAAATTTCTGAAAACACCCCTGAAACTTGGAGTGTTTTGCACAAAAATGAAAAATCTCCCTAAACTTTAAGAAATAAGAATCCCTCTTGAATTTCTTTCACTAAAATACCATGACTGGCTGACCACAACTAGTTTAGGTCGTCACATCCTTTGCTAGCAATATGTTTTGAACAATGTTACTCATGTACTTTTTAATACTACCGAAAGATAGTTTTTTGTTTTAGGACAGGTATCTTTTTAGGGTAGTTTATAGCTTCCACCCTACATGCTAATGCTGATTGTGTCAATTTTCAATAGTTCAAAGCGAGTGCTGTATGATTTGAAAAATTAATGGGGTTTCTCTTTTTTTTTATAGGTTGTATGTGGGTTTTGTGCAACAATGTTTAGGAGGGTTTCTTGAATCATTTATTTTAATTTTTGTTGTGTGGGCACTTACTTCGTTGCTGAATGTTCAATGCAGAATGAAGATGGAACCAAGGTTGAATACAGGGTTTGGAATCCTTTCCGATCGAAGCTTGCAGCAGCCATTCTGGGTGGTGTTGACAGGATTTACATTGTAAGGGTTCTTTCCCTCTTTTTTTGTTTCTTATTCCTTTTATTCTATTACATTTATGTGAAAATTATACCTACCATTGAGTTAGTTCACAATGTTTGCTTGTGGTTGCATGAGTCGAGCATCCGGATTTCATATACACTTTCTTTTGCATACGCAGGAAAGTTAGCAGTTGCATGTGTTTTGTGCTCCCTGACCATCTTTTATTTCACTTACCTTGTTACGTATATTTAGTCTGAAATTGATAATTGCTGTAAATGGTTGTTTCAGTCTGATCCTTTCCTTGATGATCTTGATGATACAATTAGGTTGACATATGGCAGGGAGCTGCCCCATAATTGAAACCGTTACTTGTTTAGGCTCTTGTTCTTCATTCTGGAATTTTCTTTGTATATGATTCCCTTATATTGGACATTCTCCTTACGCTTATTGATTTGACTTCAATGTTTCGATTTCTTAGGCTCCTGGAGCTCGGGTGCTTTACCTTGGAGCTGCATCAGGAACTACAGTCTCTCACGTATCTGATATTGTTGGGCCTGTAAGTTACTTTTATTCCGGATATTTCCTTGTCCAGATCATCAAGTGCTATCCTAAAGTTGCTTGCTGAAGTTTTCTCTATTATTTTGACTTGTTCGGCAGACTGGAATGGTTTATGCTGTTGAGTTTTCACATAGAAGTGGAAGGGACCTTGTTAACATGGCAAAGAAGCGGACAAATGTTATTCCCATTATTGAAGACGCTAGGCATCCTGCAAAGTACAGAATGTTAGTTGGAATGGTTGATGTTATCTTCTCTGATGTTGCTCAGCCAGATCAGGTATTTGTTTCAAGTCATTCCATCTGCCTCAATATTCTTTTAACAGTTAAGCACATGATGGGGCTACGTGCTGTTTCTGTTTGCCCTTATATTATTGTTTGTCTGTAACTGCAGTATTCATGTACTCTTGGATGTTCTGCATTTTTTATGTTCATGATCTTATCTTTGTTAAAGTTAATTACTTGTGCAATACGGTGTTTTCTTTAATGAATTAATGTTATTGGGCCATATGTGACTATTGCAGCTTTCATATGCAAGTTCATTAATACTTATGGAATCAGTTATCCATGAACAGGTTGCTATTGGCTCTTGCATTCCTATCATTTCATTTTGCATTATTGAAGATTCTTTTGCACCATATGATTGTGATGATTTGATTATTATAAGCATTAGCATGCACAGTCATGATTTAAAGATGATATGGAAGACAAGTTTGATTTTTAGCACCAGATAAATCGGTTGTAGTTGAGAGCTTTTTATTTACCTGTTATTTGGATAGTGAAGAACAGCTGAAATAACTTTTTTGAGTTTATTTTACCTAATTTGTTCTTTGTTTGAAAGCAGCTGAAACTTAAGGCTCATTGCTTTGTTTCTGCCAAATCAATTATTTGTGCTGTGTTATCGTCATATTGCTTCTATTTATCATGTCAAGCATATGATGAAAGCAACTCGGATTCCTCTTCAGGACATCATTTGGGTGATGCGGGTTCGAGCTTCTGATGCTAACATATTAGTTAGTATGATTCTTTCCTAATTGTTTATTTTCCTTCTTTTTTAAGGTCTCTTCAATCAATATCTTATCATATGGCATTTGTTGAATTTTCTGTCCGATAGTCAGCAATGTGACACTTGTCTTTTCCCTATTTTTGAAGCAGGGGTTGTTATTTTACATGATTTTATCAAGTTATTTTTCTATACTTACTGTTTTAAGGTGAAGCATATTGAGAATAGATCGGATTCCCTTCAAGGCATGTGTGAATGATGCAAATTCAAGATCTTTGATTCACTTATAACAATTCTCCTTCAAAATTGTATTTTCTCATGATTTCTTTAGGATATATAATATACTGCATGTTTCCTTTTCTTGAATCTTGATAATCTACCACTTATCATGTGAATTTATTTACTTTGCTATTCAGTTGGTTTGCTTATATCACCTTAGTCTTCAGTCTCTTTGCCGAAAATATCTCTATGATCTGTGATGGGTTTTGCTTTTTGTTGAGCATGTAGTTGGTTTCATTATGCCTTTGCCATAGACATTTTAATAAGCCTTATCTGCATTCCTTTCTCATGGATCAAGGCCAATATTTGCACAAGGAGAAAGCTTTCCAAACTTGTTTGCACAGGGTTTGTTTTCATCTCCATGTGTCTGTGACAAAGCTATTTTTATCTGCAGAGGTCATGAGTCAATCGATAGGTTTGTAGAGCTTGGCACATTAGTTTTATTTAACTGTAAATGTATTATTGGTGCCTTTGAGGTAGCATATTATAGCTAAATTGATGATGGAGTTGCTGCTTTAAGTTACCGTTAAAGTTGACACAACATTCTTCATTTATATTGAACTTTTACCTAATGCGTTGGGGGTCATTGTAATTCTTTCCAGACTAGACCCTACTTTGAGTTAAAAAAAACTCAATTCTTGGTATTCGACTAATAGTGTCATACTGAAACATAGGCAACTAAATTAGGTGATTTGATATCAGCAATGTACTGCTGTTCTTAAACGTGGGATTTACTTAGTCCTGAAGTATTCCAACTCTGACAGTTCTCAGTGGTCGTTTTCTTTCAGTCTTTCAAGTGATAAAGAAAATGCATAAGGAAGGTATGAGTGAGGTTGAAAATAGACAACTTCTGGTACTGAGGTATATCTCTACATACAACTGAAATGCAGGATAGGCAGTAGCAAGGGGTACAACCTGTAATATTATGTAAAATATGCCTTGCTTATGGTTATGATATCGTACATATTAATTTTCCTGATGTTGCATCTCTGCAGGCTAGGATTTTAGCGTTGAATGCTTCATACTTCTTGAAGAACGGGGGTCACTTTGTTATATCCATCAAGGTAACCTCCATGTCCTTTTAGATTTTGGTTCTAGTGATTATATGCTATATACAAGAAATAGTTTCTGATAGGGGTTAATTGCAAATGCATCCTTTGTACTATTAAGTGGTTATAGCAAATCATAGAGGAAGGAGATCGCGACAAGTGCCCCGCTACTTTCCCCCCCTACAAACTTGAGTATATCTAATAAGTTTGTTTTGCCCAGGCCAATTGCATAGACTCCACCGTACCTGCTGAAGCTGTGTTTGCTCAAGAAGTAAAGAAGCTGCAGGCTGAGCAGTTCAAGCCTGAGGAGCAAGTCACTCTTGAACCTTTTGAGCGAGACCATGCTTGTGTTGTTGGTGGATATCGGATGCCGAAGAAGCAGAAGCCAGCTACTTGAAAAGCTTCGTCAGCTTATCTATTGCTGCATCTTTTGGGGTTGAATGCTAGTGTAGCTGTTTCTGTTTGCTTAAGACTATTGTAGGTCTTTATTGGGTAGTTCTTAATCCTGGTTTAAATGTGTAGCTTTTTATGTTTTTGCTTAAGGACGTTGTAGCTCCATATCTATGTGTAATTGTCAATCCTGATTTGATAAGTTTTGACAGATGCTATGATCTTCTCTCCTGGTGTCTTTTTTTTTTCTTCCAATATTTTTGGCATCCTTCAATAGCGTAGTATCTTTTATGTTAGCAAGTATGTGTGTGTGTATACCTCTACTGTCCTCATCATTTATCTGAAAAACTTTGGAGATCTTGGTACTGTTAAAAAAAAAGAAAGTTAAAATCTCGTCTCCGCTGCTAAAAGAATTGATACGGATACCTACCTTACCATAAGAATGATAGAATTTGAACTGCAAGTGCAGGCAAACTGGCCTTGTCGAGTTGGGGTATGCTGCAGCTTTACAAACATTAAAGCTGATGAACTCAACCCTGGGTGTCTATCTGTGTTTGCTGACATAGCACATATAATACGTCAACTATGATCTGGATATGCTTTATACGGTAGGTGCTTGAATGTGCGTAATGCCAATGAGGGTGACCTGGATGGTTGGAATGTTTTAATATGGCTCTCAAAATCCTAGGTTCGATTCTCGGTAGCTTCATTATTAAAAAATATATATATATTTATAGACTTGTAGTCTAGTTCAATAGAGGCATTGTCTTCTTATTCAGTTATGACAAGATTCAGGATATTCTCCAAAATAGCTATCACAATCGTATAAAACACTCTAATTAGGGAGAAGAAGAAGGCACACGCAAGTATAACTCTAGATTTGCTTGGTTACTCCATCATCTTCAAGGACTAAGTTAAAGCGTCAGAGGGAGGAAAACCAACAAATATTGATAATCACATTCTTGTTAACAGTGTATAATTTTGCTTGGACAATATTTTTGTTGTATGATCTTCACAAACTACATATTTTATTCTTGGTCGAATATCCAACTTTGATTACTAGTATTTTGGCGCACATGATGCATTCATGGCATGTAACCTATAGGAGCATTTTAGTCAAATTGTCAAAGTGAACGAACATTTGTTAATTGTTTAGATTTGTTTTCCAACTTCGAGAGCATTTTCCAATGTGTTCCAATCATGCGAAAATATAGGCTGCAGCAGATGTTCCAATGTGTTTGATCATGCGAAAAGGAAAACGCAAGGAAAGAGAGAAAAATTAACACAACGTACAGAAGAAAGCACAAAATGATGCAATCAAAGAATTCACTGAAGAAGTGTTAAAAAGAATGAGAATTGAAAAGCAAACGACATCGAACAAGTAATTATTTTTACAAAAGTAAGGCTCACACCTCTAAAAAATTTTGGACAAGTAGATGAATCGCATGTGCAATCCCTTTAGCATCAAGCTGATGTGGATCAAAAGGTCAATCTGGGTCAAAGCTTTAATGAACTGGTAGGAAATAAATCTAGCATAAAAAAGCAGACAACATCGACACCAGAGGTGGCAAGAAATCTTTTTATGCAACGCAAAAACTATCAATCTTTTTATGCAACACAAACTATACAAATGTCAAGTTATAGAAGGTGCAAAGAGAGAGATAATATATATTATGTTGACTTAAAGAGTACCATGTGCGAGCTTTTCTTCTCTGAGAGCCTACGGAATCTGTCCGTGCGCCTTGGAACATGATCGACCTACTCAGAGTAGGTAACTTAAATACCAAATTCGTTTGAATGGCCAAAGCAATCAAATAATAACTCGCATGGTCTTCGAAGTGGATCTCATTAAAAACTTTAAATAAATTGATTTAGGTTCCATGGGTTATGGCGTCCAGGATAATGAAAACGAACAGCCGTACGAGATACGATGCTCAATGAAATGTCAGATGCTTTCAAACTTGGGTTTGTCATGCGCCTATGCGGAAGCGTACTACACGCGCACACCGAACGAGTCTGAGATCACGGGAAGAAGATGACCACACACAGGCACAATCCAATCCAAATACGACAAATCCAACTAAACACAGAGATATACGTGGCTCGGCAATTTTCCTACGTCCACGGGGAGAAGATGGGGAGATTCCACTAAATCAAGGAGAGTACAAAATGGTTACAATCACATAAAATCACTCAAAGTAATCCTCAACCAAAGCTCTCAACTTGCTCACAATATCTCCCTCTCATAATGCTCAATAGCCTCTCTGAATCTCTCAAATCTCTGATGTAAAACCGTAGAAAATCGTGTCCCTATTTATATCCAAACAAAAACCCAAACAAAGTCCAAACAGGAAACCAACCTGTGCAAAAAACCCATCATAAGTCGACTTAACAGGTGCCATAAGTCGACTTGGCAGAGAGAAAAACAGCAACTAGAGAACAGTTCGTAAGTCGACTTAACATGCTTCACAAGTCGACTTGACAGAGCGAAAAATTACAACTCCAGAGCAGAACGTAAGTCAACTCATGCACAGACACAAGTCGACTTACCATAAGTCGACTTATGCCTGTGCATGAGTCGACTTATGACAGAAAAACTAGTTTTTTTTTTCTGGTTTTCTCCATAATTCTCCACCTCGGCGAAATTTTGCTAAAACTGAGCCGACACCAAATAAAGAGCACCAATGCGTCGTCTCTCCAAACACGACTGCACCTACATGGTTGCCTATGTACCCCCTCTCCCAAGGGATCAAGTCGTCTGTAGTTCATCCAAATGGCCGCCAACGGCCTCAACAATTACGAATATGCAACAAGTTTCTGTAATGATCAAACTTGTTGCTCGGAACCATCTTAGTGAGCATATCCGCCGGATTATCCTTTGTGTGGACTTTCACAATTTCCACATCGCCATCTTCAAGAACATCCCGAACGAAGTGATAACGAACGTCAATGTACTTCGTCCTCGCATGAAAAACCTGATTCTTCGCCAAATAGATAGCAGTCATGCTATCATAATGAATGGTGACGGACCGCTGTGATGTACCAAGTTCCTCCAAAAGTCCTTGAAGCCAAATAGCCTCCTTCACAGCCTCTGTAATCGCCATATACTCTGCCTCCGTCATAGACAAAGCCACCGTAGACTGTAATGTGTATCTCCAACACACCGACGCACGGGTCAAAGTAAACACATATCCCGTCGTAGACCGACGCTTATCCAAATGCCCGACATAATCCAAGTCAACATAGCCAATGCATAGTTATCCACTTATAGTGTCCCGCTCATAAACCAAACCAACATTGAGCGTACCTCTAATGTACCTCAAAATCCATCTCATGGTGTCCCAATGACCCACTCCTGGATCGTGCATGTATCTCGAAACCATGCTCACTGCCTGTGACAAATCCGGCCTCGTACATACTATCGCGTACGTTAAGCTCCTAACTGCGCTCGCATATGGAGTCTTCGACATCAACTCTCGATCTTCAACTGACTTTGGTGAAAGACCAGCTGAAAGCTTCAAATGGGCTCTCAATGGTACACTAACTGGCTTCGTATCCATGCTAACATGAAATCGCTGTAAAACCTTCTTCAAATAAGCCACCTGTATCAAACAAATTCTGCCCTTCTTCTTGTCTCTGCCAATCTCCATCCCTAAAATACGCTTTGCCTCGCCCAAGCCCTTCATCTCAAACTCATTTGAAAGCTGAACTTTCAACTCATCTATAGCCGACCTGAAAATAGAGGTAACCAACATGTCATCGATATAAAATAACAAATAAATGTACGCACCTCCTCTCAACTTGTGAAAATACACGTAAGGATCAAACTGGCTCCGAGTGTACGAATGAACAAGCATAAAACCATCAAACCGCCTATACCACTATCGAGGAGACTGCTTCAAACCGTATAACGATTTTTTAATCTGCAAACCAACTTATCTTTCCTTATAGCTCGGAATCGTATTGGCTGAGTCATATATATTTCTTCATCAAGATCATCATGAAGAAATACGGTCTTCACATCCAACTGATCTAACTCTAATCCATACCGTGTCACCAAAGCTAACAAAATCTGAATCGAAGAGTGCTTCACCACCAGAGAGAAAACCTCATTATAGTCAATATCTTCCTCCTGTGCATAGCCCTTCGCAACCAACCTAGCTTTGAATCTCAATGGAGTACCGTCAATGCCCTCCTTCTTCGTGTATACCCACTTGCAACCAATCGCCTTCCGCCCCTTTGGAAGCTCAACAAGCTCCCATGTATCGTTCTTATGAAGAGACTCCATCTCCTCCTGCATAGCTAACTGCCACGAATCAGCCTCTGAACTCTGCTCGATCTCTCTGAATGTAGTAGGCACCATCTCATCGATACTCTCTACCGAAAGTACATATGTAACTGTGTCGGCATACCGTGCTGACACCCGTATGTCTCTCCTCTGTCTCCAAACCATAATAGAATCCTGAACCTGAGCCGTCGGTCCCTGATCCTGCACATCAGTACCCATATCCTTCGTGTCACCTTTGTGCTCTCTCGATGTCACCTCAGTCAGCACTCTAATGGATACTACACCATCTGGACACTGTGAAGCTGCATTGATCTCCACCACCTGCGATGTCTCCTCTGTCGGGTCGCTCTCCACCTAATGAGAGCTGGGAAGCTTCAAGATAGAAGCTTCATCGAACGTGACGTCCCTACTCAGCACAATCTTCTTATCAACTGGATCCCAAAGCTTGTATTCCTTGACACCACGCTTGAATCCTACAAATATGACCTTCCTAACTCGAGGTTCCAACTTATCAGTTCTAACATGATAATATGCAGGGCAACCAAATACCTTGAGCTGGTCATAGTCATGTGCTATCTCTCCCGACCACATCTCCATAGGGATTTTCCCCTCAATCGCAGATAAAGGCAGCCTATTAATGAGGTGGCTCGCATATGAAAGTGTCTCAGTCCAAAAGATCTTCTCCAAACCACTATGCGCTAATAAGCATCAGATCTTCTCCAATAAAGACCGATTCAACCTCTCTACCACCCCATTCTGCTGTGGTGTATGACTAACTATGAAGTTACTCTCTATGCCCTCGTCTCGACATAGCTGTTGAAAGGAGTCTGAAGTGTATTCGCCGCCGTTGTCGGATCACAACGTCTTGATCTTTCTCTCAGTCTGCTGTTCTAATCTCTTCTTTCACTTTACAAACAAATCTAGGACTTTATTCTTATGCTTCATGGTGTACACCCAACAACGCCTAGAATAGTCATCAATAAACGTGACGAACCAATATCGACCACCAAGTGATGTCGTCTTGGTGGGACCCCAAACATCTGTGTGCATGTAGTCCAGGATGCCCCTCGTCCTATGAATAGCAGTCCCGAACTTTACCTTTGTTTTCTTACCAAGAACACAGTGCTCATAGAAATCCACTTTTTTACTCTTGGCTCCTTTCAATAGCCTCTGCTTGCACAAAATCTGCAGTGACTTTTCTCCTGTGTGCCCTAATCTGTAGTGCCAAAGTCTGTTCATGTCCACCTCTGAAAATAGCTGAAGTAACCTGGCTAACCTCGATGCTCCCCTTCAGATAATATAAGTTCCAACTGCGGACTCCCTTCATCACCACTAAAGATCCCTTAGTAACCTTTGCTACAGCGTCCTCAAAGGTCACCTTGAATCCCTTCGCCTCCAAAGCTCCAACAGAAATAAGATTCTTCTTCAGCTGCCTCAAAGGTCACCTTGAATCCCTTCGCCTCCAAAGCTCCAACAGAAATAAGATTCTTCTTCAGCTGAGAAACGAATCTCACCTCCTTCAATTCGTGGACTACTCTATCGTGCATCCGAATCTGCATGGTACCTATTCTACAAATATCACAGGATTGATCATTTTCCATGACAACAACACCCTCATCAAGTCTCTCAAATGATGCAAACCAATATCGCCTAGGAGTCACATGATAAGTAGCATCAGAATCAAGCATCCAATCCGATGCATCCAAATGGTTCACCTCCGGAGTAATCAAAAGAGAAAAGCTCGAATCATCGGAATCATCGCATTTCGTAACATTCACCTCATTGGCCTTCGGGCCCTTTTTCTTGCTATTCTCCTTCTCTTTGACCTTTGGACAATCTCCTTTACAATGCCCTTGTTCCTTGCAAAATACACATTGGTTCTTTCCTAGCTGGTGACGACCTCTTGACTTTGACTTTCCTCTATTTCTATCTTTCGGATATGGGCTTCTACCTCTCGTCGACAAGGCCTCTCCTGAAGTACTAGCGCGGGAAGTCTCTTTATCCTTCCTCCTCAAATTGTAGTTTGTCAATGCATTAGTCACTTCACTATAAGTGATAGAAGATCTCTCGTTTAACAAAGTAAGCACAAAGGTAACATACTCCTCATCCGGTAAGGAGCCCAAAAGAATAATAGCCTTGTACTCATCCATGATCTTCTCATCCACGTTCGTCAAGTCCGATAATAACTTAATGTAGTTGTTCACATGAGCCACAAGCGAGGTACCTCTGAACATCTGAAATCTGAATAATCTTCATAGCAAGTACAAACGGTTCTCAACACTCTTCGTAAGGTACTTATTGTTGAGAATTTCCCACATATTCATTACAGACGTCACCCCAATCACATCATATTTCAGCTCATGTTCCAAACAAGACCTGATCACTCCACAAGCGTTCCTATTCATCTTTTCCCATATCACCTCTTCATATTTAGGTGGCCTCTCATTGACTATGATGATCTCCTCCAAATTTTGAGCATTGAGCGCATCTTGTACGTCGCTCATCCACAAACCAAAATTAATTTTGCCGTTATATTTTACCACACTAATTTTAGTGTTCTAAAAACCAACTTGAACTGTACCCGTCATCTTGCTGCTTTCACCAACTTCTTCATCCATAATCACAAACTCCAAATTATAAAGAAAGATTCAAACTTTATAGAATTTAGAAGTTACCTAACTGAACCCTAGATTGGATTCCAAATAGAACTCCTAACCACACGAGGAAAACGAGATCTTCAACGGCAACTTCAAAACCTAACTCCACCGAAGTCTAGAACTCCAAGAACCAAGCTTCCAACTGAATCTTCCTCCACCTAATCCAAAACCCTAGATCTGAAATCTGAGCTCTGATACCACTTGTCGCGTGCCTATGCGAAAGCATGCACGCGCACACTGAACGAGTCTGAGATCACGGGAAGAAGATGACCACACACAAGCACAATCTAATCCAAATACGACAAATCCAACCAAACACAGAGATATACGTGGTTCGACAATTTGCTTACATCCACGGGGATAGGATGAGAGATTCCACTAAATCAAGGATAGTACAAAAGGGTTACAATCACACAAAATCACTCAAACTAAACGTCAACCAGAGCTCTCAACTTGCTCACAATATCTCCCTCTCACAATACTCAATAGCCTCTCTGAATCTCTCAAATCTCTGATGTAAAACCCTAGAAAACTGTGTCCCTATTTATATCCAAACGGAAACCCAAACAGAGTCCAAACTGGAAACCAATCTGTGCAAAAAACCCGTCATAAGTCGAATTAACAGGTGCCATAAGTCGACTTGGCAGAGAAAAAAACAGCAACTGGAGAACAGTTCGTAAGTCGACTTAACATGCTTTACAAGTCGACTTGATAGAGCGAAAAATCACAACTCCAGAGCAGAACGTAAGTCGACTCGTGCACAGACACAAGTCGACCTACCATAAGTCGACTAATGCATGTGCATGAGTTGACTTATGACAGAAAAACTATTTTTTTTCTGGTTTTCTCCACAGGGTTGACCCATCCAAACATGAAGAATGATAGTTGTGCTGCCAAATTAAGTGCAGGTCTTTATAATTTATGCCTTGGCCTTTCTCTGTTGAAATCTCTAATAGACAGCACAAAGAAAAGGTGATGAATCAAAGGCTGTTAAGAGAACTGGTGAACCAAAGACGAGAAAGAGAACGAGAAAAGGAGAGATTAGATAGAAACAAATTCCTGATTTTTTTTGCTTTTGAGGCTGTGAAGGAGGAGATCAATGCTTCTTTGGTTGGTAATGGAGGAAACGGTGATGGTGAGGTTGGAGGGGTGATGGATAGATAGGATCAGGGAGCGAGAGGAGGTTTGACAACAATCTGTTCGATGGAATGCCCGAGAGAAACATCAATGCATCCCCCCCTCAGGATGATGGACTCCCCCAACCTTATTTCGATTATTATTTTTGATTTGATAGTTTTTATTGGTTTGTAAGAAGAAGACCGATGTGTGGTGTTATTGATCAAAGTAATATGATCAAGTGGAAATCGTATTTATAAATTTTAAATATGACCATCATATTCATTAAGTTGTTTTTAATTAGACTCCCAGATCTATTATTTTATTTTTTAATGGATCTTTTTTCATAGAACCACCCCTAACTTAGGTCCTATCTCACGTGACCACCCTTAAGTACCCGAATTTCAGATAACCACCCCTATCCACCACTCCGTTATCATATAACCACCTAGTATTTTTCAATCTAATTTCGATCCAAAATATTATTATTTGACACTTTCACCCTTACATGTTTAATTCTGGGTTTTTTTTTTGCCCCCAATGGTTTACCCTATTTTATCTTTAAGCCAAACTATTTTGTGTTGTACCTTTGAACCCCAATCATCTTTATATGTTTATTTCTAAGCCCAAATTCTCAAATACAATATAGTTAGTGGGCTCCCTTAAACTTTTTTAAAAATCCCAATTTACCTCATCTCCCCCCCCCCCAAAAAAAAACCCAACATCCTTTGCTCTCTTCTTTCATTCTTTAACTCTCATAAAGAGCTGGGGAAGGATCATTCCATAGGCTTGTTCTCTCAGGGGCAATGGTGTGGCACTAGGGGTGCATTCGGTCTGAATACGGCTCGGATATGATGCTTATCATATCCATATCCGCTTATCCATCTCGGATACTGATACGGATATACCTCGGTAAGAAAAATTTATAACCACATCCGCTAAAATCAGATACGGTTACGGATATACATGCGGATATATAAACGGATATGCATGTAGATACAAAACCGATATGAGAAAACTAGATAGTATTGAGAAAAACATAGTTCATGTGATACAAAAGAGTTTGTTAATATGCCCATTATAATTAAGAAGTTAAGATTAGACATCTTGATCATCAAAACTAACCACAAATCCATAATCTAAGAATTGAAACTATCGTAAGAGTATGACTAATATGTATTCGGATATTTCGGATACAAACACAGATATTTCACTACAAAACCATATCCATAACCATATCCTATCGGTTATAGATTTGAGTAACCATATTCGTATCCTAATGGATACGGTTACAGATATTTTCTCGGATACGGATACAGTTTAGCACCCTTATGTGGCACGCATACTTGATCGAGTGTTTGCCCGTGAGGCTGAAAGAAGGATTCAATTACCAACGTCAGGAAAGATGGTTATGGAAAACCTATCATGACATCATGAACCCTTTAATTACTCCTAAGCTCCAATAGTGCATATGGTTTGATTGCTCAATTTTGGTAGAGCTTCATCACTTTTATGGTATTTTTAAGGTATAATTTTTATTAATTACTCAATTTCTAAATTTGTAGCATTAATTTTGCATTTTATTCATCAAAATTATTTCACAATATTATTCATGAATCCTCATGGTTGTTTATTATAATTAACAAAAAATTGATACTAAAACTAAAAATGTTAATTTTAGTTTCAGAATTAGATTTAATTTCAGAATTAGATTTAATTTTAGAATTATGATTTTAATTTTAATTTTAATTTGTTGTGTGAGCAAATTTCACATTTAGTTGAATTTTATTTAAGTTGACTATCTTTGATAATATTTGCACATTTTTTTTTGACAAACAAAGATGTATGAAGATTTCTACTACACTTTCACCAAAACCTCCTATACTTTCACCAAAACATGTTATACTTACAAAAGTATATGCTATACTTTCACCAAAACCGACTATACTTATAGAAAACCTTGCTGTACTTATAGGAAATTCTGTTATACTTTCACCAAAACTACTGTACTTATAGAAAAACCTGATATACTTTCACTAAAACCTGCTATACTTACAAAAACAATTTGCTATACTTCCACCAAAACTTGTTATATTCATAGAAAAATTTGTTGTACTATAGGAAAACTTGCTATACTTTCATCAAAACCTACTATACTTACAGTACTGGTGAAAGTATAGCATGTTTTGGTGAAAGTATAGCGTGTTTTGGTGAAAGTTCGGTACAAATCTTCATTTATCTTTGTTTATCACAAAAAATAAATAAAATGTGTAAACCTTATCACAGATAGTCAACTTAAACCAAATGTGACTAACTATGAAATTAATTAAATCATAATTTTGAAATTAAATCTAATTCTAATTAACATATAGATTTTTTAGTGTTATTTTTTTGTATTAATAGTAATGCACAAACATGAGTATTCATGAATAATAATGTGAATAATTTTGATGAAGAAGATAATATATTAATGCTACAAAATTAGAAGTTGAGTAAAGGACAAAAATTATTCCTTAAAATACCAAAAAGTGATGAATTTCAACTAAAAGTGAGCAATCAAACCCTATACATTAATGGAGTTGAGGAGTACTTAGTGGGTTCATGAGAGTTAAGGAATGAAAGAAGAGAGTAAAAATAATTTGGGGGGGGGGGGGGGGAAGAGAAAGGAGGGGTAAGGTGCAGAATTTAGGGGGGGGGGGGGGTTAGGGAAAAGTTTAAGGGTGCCATGTAATGACATTGGGCCCGAAAATTTAAGGATGCCAATTAGATGTACCGTTTGGGCGGGCCGTGGCACAGCCCGGTCCACTCGGGTGGCCGGTGCGGGCGGGCGCCAGAGGCGAGCCTACGAACGCGGGCGGGCCGCGAAAACCTGGTTGTGGACTCGGTTTTCGGGGCAAACGGCCGGGCCTGGCGGGTAAGGCCCGGCATGCGGGCCGGCCTCGATGCCTTTGGATCACCCCAAGACCGCAAAACACGCACCACTAATTTTATTATTAAAACTTCCCTTTCCATTCCCTTTCAAGTTCAAATCGGAGCTTTTAGCTCGGAATTGGTTTTTTCTCTAATGATGATGTTTTGTGATGTATAAGGAAATTGTTTCTGTGTGTTTTTTTGGGTGAACCAAACTGGTGAAAAAGATTCCTTTTTGACTTTGTTTTTCCATTTTCTGACTTGTCAGAATGTTTGCAAGCATTTCCACCCCATTTCCTCAAAATAAATATGCCTAGAGAAATTTGTATAAATACTCCAAACTTCTTTCCTTTTCTTATCCATGAAATAGTTTTATAATGTAAAACAAGTATGTCCATATGCAAAGCACGTGCATTCTACTAGTAACAAAAAATAAGAGAAAGAATGAAAAGAAGAAAAAAATTATACCTTTAAGTTTAATGAATACACATTGTTAAAATTATTAATAAGTCCCACAACTTAATGGAACTCTTGAATTTGGGATAAATAGTGAGAGAGATTGGTTGATTTGAGTTTAATTTAGAATTTAGATTTAATGGAAAAAAAATCCTAAAAAATGAAAGGAAAAAACCCACCAAATGGCGAGCTAAGAAGGAAGGGGTATGTGAATGACTTTTTTGATGAACGCTCTTAATAGATTTGGACATTGTTTGAAGGATTTAACTCCGAGCCCAAACTTTTTTTTATGCTTAAGTCCTAGGCTTCTGATATTTGTTTGGTTCATGGCTTTGCTC
>NC_033794.1:50346924-50353025 GCF_001876935.1 Asparagus officinalis | reverse complement strand
CTTGTGCATTTTGCGTTCGAACTTCAGCGGCCATGGGCCCCTTACCCCTCTAAGCTCAACCTCTATTTAAGAAAATGAAAAGAGAAGCAAAAGTAGAATGTTTTCTTTCTATTTCTTTGTCCCATTCATAATTCTCCCTATATTGGAGAGATATGGCAAATGTATGAGCAAAAGATTTTTTTGTGTATTTTCTTAGATTAATTTCAAAGCTTGATGATGTAAGAAGAAATTTATAGATTCAGTGCATAAGTATGGGCTCAGTGTTGAGGCCCCGTGTTCTTCCTAGATGTTTGATTTTGATCTTTGATTGACATTGTCTGAGATACACATTTAAAAAACATCATATTGACGACAGTGCGCAATCTACCAATGCCCCTCCGATGCCTAAGTAAGACTTTTAATGATGATAGTCATATCAATAGGAATTTAAGTTCGGGTTTTGAGAGGAGGGTTTCATAGACGAAGGTTAGGTGCTAAGTTGTGCTCGAGATGAATGATCCATTTGCATGAGTTTAGGATGGCGTGTTTGTACTAATTGCCTAGGCTAATCAGATGCTACACGCATCACCATCCTGACGACGGATATTGTTATGGTAGTTACTTGGCTTGCAAGTAAGTTAATGTGGTAGGATCTTATTAGCATATGATGGTTCTGCTGACATATGTGTAGATCAAGAAGTTGTGGAATTTGACAATTAGAGAGATTGGGCATTCGATTGATATCTCCTAACATGTCACACTGAGAATGTGACACGATTCAAATCAACCACCTCTAATTAGGCAAACTGCCATATAATCAGGTTGGATTGATATTAGGGATGGTAACCGAGATGAGGTGAGTCCATTTGTCATGGACTGTTATCACAATATTTGGGATTTTTTGGATCAGGTCCATGAGCCTGGCCAAGTGATGAGCTGAGTGCGGATGTGCCACACCAATTTTGAAATAGCGATAACGCATAGCGTAACGCTCACAGCTGGTTAACGTAAAATGCAAAATAGTAACTCTTAATGTAGGTTAAATAATTTATTATTATTTAAATATTTTATAGATACATAATATTCAAAATCAAATAATATGAATAATCATCATAGTTTTTGAACATATCATCATAAAAATACTATCACAAATTAATATATCATAACAATTTCAAAACAAAATCAACCATGTATGCCTTAACGATCATTCCAGAAGCATAGTCGTTAAAAAATATACATCATACATTATCACAGTAAGTTCTAGTAGGTAATAGAACATCATAAATCTAAAAACATCTAATAGCAATCCAAGTTTTTATTACTTCTAAATCTGATTAATTAGAAAAAAAAGTAATTAGTAATTCTTTGATCTCTTTTTAATGTTTTCAGTGCAAAATCTAATTAATTTGAAAAAACTCAATCACATCCATCAAAATTCTTTTAAAAATCAATCCCATCCCTTGAATATTTTAACCTAAGCTATGAAGCGCTATGAAGACGCATTACAAAGCATACGCAATGGGTAAAATAGCGTACGTTATTTTATTTCTATGCTATTTTCCAGTGCTACGTAGCGATACAGTAGCGCTATATTACGCTATGCACAATTTTGCGCTACATAACACGTTATTTTGTACACTATGCCACACTTTAGCAAGTTGAAATAAGTTACCTGATTGACTAGGTTGCTTGCTGAATGACATCTAGCTTATCCCAATTGCAAAAGCTAAATTATGATCTCTCGAATAGAGATGAAAATCCTAGTTGAGTGAGGGTTACCTTGTTTTTCAGATACCTTCATATAGGACTTTACCTCTACAAACTCGGATTTGTGGTTGCTGGAAAAATATAAGTTATAATTTATGAAACATGACACAATGAACAATGGACACTATTGTATCCTTGTATGTAAATGCAATTATACACAACCTTGTTAGAAGAGAAAAATTACTAGATTAGTATATTTTGTTAATACTATGTGACAGATTGGTTTATTTTATTACTCTGATGACAATTTTGTGTATTATGTGGACTACGGCGATAAATTAGCCTATATTTTGGTCGGAGTCAAAATTCTGACCAAATTGGGTCACATGTCTCCTCACAAGCAGCCGACATGGATTAAGTCGGCTTATGTGGAAGGGTAGCGGTTGTGAAAGAAAAAACCTCAATCCCCCCCCTAAAAAAACCCCCCAAATTCTCTATTTTCATTTTTTTCTCTGTTCATGAGAGCGAGAGGGTGAACCTTCAAAAATTTGTAGAAATTACCCTTGTGCATAGAGATAGGAACATCTGAGGCTTGGTTTCTTCCATCTACACTGAGGTGTAAGAAAGAATTAGGGTTATTTCGCCGGCTATAGTGAGGCGCAAAAGGTGAGTTCAAAAATTCAAAATTTTAAAAATAATTTGAGGAATTAGATGGTTAAAAAGGATGATTAGTGTTATTTAATGGGTTCAGAATCTTGATTTGTCTACAATATGGTTGATTTGTGTAAATTAGGGCTTTTTATCCCATTGAGCCCTTAGCTCGCTTCTTCCCATGCACGTACTTGAGCCTGACCTCCTTGAACAAGAGCTTGCGGATAAAGAGTCCATCTCCAATTTCAGTTGCCCTAGTCAATTTAATACTAGGAGAAAGAAGAACCAAAACCATTGGTCCATTAGTTTGCTTCTTCCCATGCGCATACTTACACCTGACCTTGAGCAAGATCTTGCGGATAAAGAATCCATCTCTAATTTCAATTGTTCTAGTCAATTTAATGCTAGGAGAAAGAAGAAATAAAAATTCCCCATTTAAATCCTAACTTTTGAGCCCTAATGTTAGAAAAAATTTCTTTCAACAATTTGAATGATCCCAATTACTACCACGTTGGCAGTCATGTAGGCCCACATGTGAGGATCTTGTGACTCAATTTGACCGAAATTTTGGCTCCAGCTAAAATATAGACTCATTTGTCACCGTAGTCTACATAATATACTAACTTATCGCTGGAGTAAGAAATATACCAATCTATCTGATTGGGTCAACAAAATACACAAATCTAGTAATTTTGCCCTGTTGGAAGCTACCGAAGGAAACAAAACTAAGGGACTGTTTGGATTAGTAGGGGGTGAAGGGAAGTTAAGGGAAACTAAGTGAAGGGAAGGGAAGGGAAGGGAAGGGAAGGGAAGGGAAGGGAATTCTCTTCCCCTTGGTTACACCCCAATTTAGGGGTAACAATTTTTATACTATTAGGGGGTGAACCAAGGGGAACTAGGGTGAATTAACTTCACCTCCTAAGTGTTCCCAAACAAGGTGAATGGAGGTGAATGATTCCCCTAACTTCCCTTCACCCTCAGTGAATGGAGGTGAATGATTCCCCTAACTTCCCTTCACCCTCATTCCCCTCAATCCAAACAAGCCCTAACTCAAAGTCCACATCTACCGATGGATATAGCGTTAGCCCATTTTAAATTGAGTTTTTACATCAAAATCACCTAAAATTTTGCCCAAATTGATGGTTATCACCTACATTTTTTTGACGAAAACCACCTAAAATTGCTTACATGCTTTCAATCTCACACCAATCTATGTTTTTTATTGTTATCACCTAAACTTTTATATCTCTTATGGTTACCACCTTACAAAACACAACTTGATATGTCTACCATCTCACCTTTATAAACTTTTGACCTAAACCACCTTCTATGTTAAGAAAATCACAATTACCACAAAAAATTTGAAATATGTACCAAACATAACCACACACGAGACATTAGCTACAAAAAATAGGTGGTTATGATGTGATAAAAAAACCATAGATTGATGCGACATTGAAAGCATGTAAGCGATTTTATATGGTTTTCGTCAAAAAAGAAGTAGGTGGTAACCATCAATTTGGACAAAAGTTTAAATGATTTTGATGTAAAAACCCTTTTAAATTACTGCGGTTTGTCGGAAGGAAAGAGAGAGCGAGAGGGGGAGAGAGGAGAGCGAGAGAGGGAATTTTGATACCGAACTTTATAGTCTGGATTTTGGCGTATTCTGCCCCCTAAACCTCCTCAACCTTAACCTGCTCTCTCCATTCACTGCTCAAATAAATATAACGTTCAACTCACTTCTGCATCATGACTCAGTAACACTTTTACTTAGGGCCCGTTTGGATAATAGAAGTATTAGAAGTAAGAAGTAGGTTATAGAAGTAACTTTCAAAGCTATGAAGTAGGAAGTAGTGGAAATAGCATTTTTTTTGTTTGTTTCATATATTTTTAGAAGTAATAGAAGTAGAACTTCTTCCTCTTCTGGAAATAGCATTTTTTTTGTTTGTTTCATATATTTTTAGAAGTAATAGAAGTAGAACTTCTTCCTCTTTATTTACTTTTTCATTTGGATAACATTTGGAAATATTACTAGGAAGTAATTTTATCAATGAAAAGTTGTTAGAAATAACTAATAAAGAAAATATTAATAAAAAAATTATTTATGTCCTAATTAATATGCATTTCAACTACTTCCGAGCTACTTCTGAGTATTGAGGATTGGAAAAATATTTTGAAAGTAAGGATGACACATAGGCGCCACATAAGCATTTAGGGAAGTATTGGAAGTAAGTTTTTCAGAGAACCAAACATACTTTTTTGCTTGGAAGTAGCAGAAGTAGCTTTTACTTCTTTTACTTCAACTACTTCACAATTACTTCCGTGCAAACAAACAAGTCCGTAATCTGGTTTAAGAGAACAACTTAATAATAATTCCACTCGATTATTAAAAAAAGAACAAATTTTCACAACCAACCCTTTTGCAAAAATATTCCCTAAAAATGATTTGTTTCAACTTTAATTATCAAAACCGACCTAGTTTTAGCCTCAGGGCTGAAACACTGAAACTAGGTCGGTTTTGACGAAAAAAGTTCCTAAACTTCACGGGAGTTGAAATCCCGTGAAGTTTTTTACATAACAAAACTTCACGGGACTTCAACTTCTGTGAAGTTTTGTTATGTAAAAAACTTCACGGGAGTTCAACTCCCGTGAAGTTTAGGAACTCTTTTTGTCAAAACCGATCCAGTTTCAGCCATGAAACTGGATCGGCTTTGATAATTAAAATTGAAACATTCGTTTTTTAAAAATTAGTTTCAAAAAGGGTTTGTTTTGAAAATTTGTCCAAAAAAAATAAATAAATCCCCAATTACTTACGCCACCTTCTCGCTCGAATTATTCTCTGTAGCTCTTCTTGATCTCTTTCTTCTCTCAATGGACGATGCCAAGGAGAACGCCGCCATCGAAAGGTCGGCCACCGGCGAAAGCCCTAACCCTAGCGCCCCATCAGCGCCGGGATCCGCATCGGACGCTGAGAACCCTAAACCTAATCCTTCTTCAAGAACGCCGTTTACGAGCCTAGGCCAGTTAGACGCCGACCTTGCCCTTGCCCGCGCCCTCCAAGAGCAGGTAAGACTAGGGCCAGGGTTTTGATTCGTCGTGATCTTTTGCAAGGTTGGGATTTTTTTGTCATATTACACCCTAAATTCTTTCTTAATTTTATATTATATTATTTCCCCCCAGATCTTCTATTTCCTTGGTTAGTGATACCATGGTAACAATTATGGACGGAATGCAATCAGGAGGGGTCACTTAAAAAACGTAATAGATTTGGGATCCAATGTACAATCAAGAAAGAACATGGGGGCTAATTTGACAAAAACCCTTTTTCCTGAGGTTCTTGATCGTAGATTGGTTTGGTTGCAGGAGAGGGCGTACATGATGCTGAGGATGGAGGGCAGAGACGGTGGCGGAAGTGGGAGCTCTGAATCTGGAAGCTATGTGTACGAGGATGAATTTGAAGGTGATGAGGATTATGGTGGTGCCGATGAGGATAATGGAAGCACTGAAGGAAGCGATTATGGGGAGGATGCCTTTGATGTTAACGAGGAAGAGCTTAACCCTGCAGATTTTGAGAGTGACGAGGCATTTGCAAGGGCGCTGCAGGATGCAGAGGAGAGAGAAGTGGCTGTTAGGTTGATGGGAGTGACTGGATTAAATGACTGTGAGAAAGATTTTAGTTTCAATATTTCAAGAAACCGAGTTGGAAGCTATCTTTCTTCATGATCTTGATTTAATTTTGTTTTATGTTTACAGGGGTAGGGGTA
>NC_033794.1:50226355-50346905 GCF_001876935.1 Asparagus officinalis | reverse complement strand
TTGGTATTGTTTGAAATTCCTCGCTTTAATGTCTTTTAATCATTAAGTTATGGATTATTTTAATTATAGGGATCACTATATGTATGTTTTGATAATTAATCTTAGGGTTTTATCATATGAGACCCTAAAATCATTCTTTACTGTATATTAGGCATCCGAAACTTCATATTTTTATTTTACACCCCCAAACTTTTAAGTTGTTTTTGATAACACCCTTATGGAATACAACTTTGTCATATTAGACCCTAAGTTTTTTCTTTTATTGTTATATTAGGCCGCCAAATCTATTAATTACGGGACTATAGTAGCAATTATAGTAGCAATTATGAACAGAATCCAATCAGGTGTTATTTATAACAACATAATAGATTTAAAGGTGTCAATTGGAAATATGAAGATTTGGGGGTTTAATATACAATTAAGAAAGAATTTAGGGTCTAATATGACAAAGGTCTTAAATCTTACTGTAAGGACTTGGATAGCATTTATTTTCCTCCAGCTATATGTTACTTGACAAAGTTGTCTTTGCTGCTGATTATTGATTTTGAAAGACAGATGTCAATTATGCGGGCTATAAATTTGATTAATAATGCAAACACATGTATGATAAGGTATGCACTGGAAGAGTAGTTAAAGACATCGAGTTCTTTTTAGGTTTATTTGTTTTTTTTCATTTTTTCAGTGATATTTGAGCTTGGAATACTGTTTGCTAATATATTATTCAGTCTTTTTTAATCTATAGTTGGACATCTGTATTAGACGCATTGGTGTTGATAAGATAACATATGGGAACATCTTAGTATCGTATGAATCCCGTAATCTTACTTTTGTAAGAAACGATGTATTTGTTAGATAACAAGAAACATGTCTTTGACTATTTGTTGCTTCACCATCCAAACTCCTTAACCACTCAACATTACCACTGTCAGTTGTGTTGCTCAGACACCAATTGAAATGTAATTCCTAACTTCTATACAAAGTTTTGTTTTTGAAAGGAGCCTCAAGTGTTTTAAAAGTTACCATACGTGATATTCCTAGGTATTCTCAGTCCATATTCATAACATGAGTTTCCATATCTTGATTTGATCCCAGCATCATTCAGATTGATTATTGAAGATATTCTGTTCATGGTTTTTGGTATTGTTTATGTTGATTTTGTTATACCTCATAATTATCTCCTACAGTGAATCAAGTTTTCTGTTTCTTATGCCAGCCTTCTTAGTGCTTTGGGAACATCAGTTCATTCTCATTTTTCTTCTGTATTTTAAAACTTGAGTTGAGTTGTCTCCAACCAAGAGAAATTTAGTGAGAATGCCTTCTTTAGTGCAATATACAGATGGAAGAGTTGGAGATAAATCAAACCAATCCAAGGCTTATCTACTCATTGAGAAAACACTCTTCTTGCTAGGAAGAAGAAATCTTAGTCTCGTCAGGTTTGGGAGAATCATAGTTTAATTAGGATTACACTTTTTTATTTGGAGACTTTTAGTTTGCTTTCGATCTTAGTTGAGTTAGGTAATTATTTCAGTTTGAGCATTTAAAATCTACATCATTAGTTGACTTTTTGTTTGTTGATTAATTAGATTTGAAAACTTTAAAAAGATGGCATTGTGTGTAAATTCCTTCCTTGGTCTAGAACCAACCCACAACCTTGGGATGAACTTGCCTTCTGTCAAAATCTGAAATCAAACTCCAGAGATAGCCATATTAACCTGAAAAATCTGTTGTCCATTTATTAGTGTTAATGTGATTTCCTGCTTGCAGTTAGCAACATAACTTTTAGTTGCTCTAGGGTAAACTTCATTTGTTTCTTATCTAAAATTAAGCAACGAGGTTGTTGTCTAATTAACTATTTAGTTTAAAAGAACTATTTAGTATAAAAGAAAGCGAACACCTTTGTCTACAGCCATCGAAGAGCTTGCCTAACGTCTGAAGTGACTTTTTCAGATGCTTTATACCTTGTCAACCATTTCTGTACCACACTTGCTGAAATGGTCTAGTGTTGTGCATGAGTTAATTTGTGGCTCTTGAACTCTTCTAGGATAAAAAGAAGGCTTCATCTACAGCCATGGAAAGCTTGCTTAACTTCTGATGCGACTCTTTAGGGTGCCTTATACCTTCTCAATCATTTTTATGCTACACTTGCCAAAATGGTAATGTTGTGTATGAGTTAACTTACAGCTCTTGTACTATTCTAGGATAAAGATGTATTCATGTTGTTCTCGAACCCAATGTTACATAAGGCACTAGGCGGACTAAGCGTTCGAGCCGGCGCATAGGCGTTTGCCTATTTTTTTAATTTATTTAATTATAATAATTCACAAAAGTATGTATTAAGTTCATATAAAATTACAAAAAACATAAATAAAAAGATTAAATCCATAATCAACCATGCATAAATACTAAAATTGAATTAAGATTAACTAAAATTGAACAAGATTAAACTAAAGTTAGCTAAAATTAACTAAAATTGGACAAAATTAAACTAAAATGAACTAAACTTAACTAAAATTGAACAAGATTAAACTACAATTAACTTAATTAAACTAAATTGAACAAGACTAACTATTCAAATTTAAAAAAACAGTTTATAAGTGAAATTGTTACCTAAAACAGTAACTAAGTTAAAAAACAATTTATAAATTTAAAAAAATTGAAAATTTTACCTGAACGCCGAGAGAAGATTGGCGGGAGAAGGTGGTTGCCGGAGAGGACCGGCAAGAGAACGGGGACCGCGGGAGAGGAGGACGTGGTTGCGGGAGTAGCAACGGCGGGAGAGGGAGAGAAAGTCGCAATGGAGATAGGGAGAGGTGGCTGTGGGAGAGTGAGTTAGAGAGAGAGAGAGAGGGAGATAAGCAGACGCGACGGGAGAGAGTTAGAGAGAGAGATAGGGAGAGGGACTGAAGGAGATGGGGAGAGAGTGAGTCAAGTGAGAGAAATAGGCAGACGTGACTGTGGGTGCGGGACAATTAGAGAGAGGGAGATAGGGTTAGCTATTAATATTAGGTTATAAGAGGGAGATAGGGTTAGCTATTAATATTAGGTTATAGGTTCGGGTAACGGGTACAGGATTGAGCTTGAGTTCTTTTTTCAGTTTTTTTTTCAAAAAGCTAGGTGCTACCTCTGCTCCGCCTACGCCTAGGCGGACGCCTAGGCGTCCGCCTAGGCCGCTTTTTATAACACCAAGTGTCATTTTGGTGTCTTGTGAGTAAGCAAATTGTAATATTTTCCTAATATAATAATGTCATAATAAGATGGAGAATTAGACGTTTACGAGTCACGACTCCAAAGTAAGAGACACCTCTCATTCATAAGAACAAGGAACGAGTATGGAGATAGTTGACGAGGATCTTTATTGGTATATCAAGTTGTTTGAATCTTGGTATATAGGTTGTTTTAATTCCTCTTTGAAGGGATGCATATGTAGTTTTCTTAATTTTGTGTACACATGAAATTATTGCAAGGATTGGTGGATAGTAGGTTAATCAAGATGTTGCATTCTTTAACGAAGTTGCTATAATGTCATTTTCAACACATTCATATAATTCCAATTTCTATCTCTTAGGCTCCAGAAAAAGGATGAAGTTGCTTATGCATTGAATGATTGAAATTTTACGCACCCTATAAGTTCATAACCACAACTATTTAGTCTTATCTTGTAGTTGATATGTTCCTATTTGGATCCTTTAAGGCAATTGTTATAATTCCTACCTTCTCAGATTCAGACACATGATGAAGGTGCTTATGAGTGTAAATTTTAGAGATCATCTAAGTTCACAAACACCATTATTTAATGTTACCTTGCAGCTGATATGTTCCTGTATTTCATCCATCTCAGGAAGCATGGCAAGATGTGGATCCAGATGAGCTTTCGTATGAGGTAAACAAGTTTTTTTTTGTGTGTGTTCCCTTCCTTTTAAGTTTACTAGTTTTTATGCACATGCAATGCACGTGGTTAAATATCAAATTTTTTGTCTTTTATTAAATTACTAATTCATTTTGAGTTAAATATCAATGCATATTTTTTGTCTTTTGATCTAGATCAAATGATAGCTTAATAACTAAAAGTTAAGAAAACTGAGGAAAATATTAAAATCAATAGGTAAGAGCAAGTTGTTATGAAACCTGTTCTATATCCTGTTAAATAGAGAAAGCGATAGACTATCGAGGATAAACCTCTTTATTTTATAATTATCTTAAAAATGCTATATTTAAAAGGAAAAAAAAACTTTAATTCATTCACCAGAGCGTAAGCTTAGTAGATTAGAGAGAGATAGAGAAACTTGGGTTAAAAATTACTAAGTTGCCATTGATAAAAAGATTGATAGATCAGAATTAAATTAGAATTTATCTTATAAAAAGGAAATCTAAAAAAATAACTAAACTTTTTAACTAATAGGGATTCAAAAAAGCTTGTAATACTATTACATGTGCATCCCTCTTTTGCAGCATTTTAATAGGAATAGCATTCAGTTTCAAATGACTCAATATAAATCTCAATTATCTTAAAAATGTGATATTTAAAATTATCTTAAGAATATATACTCTATATATCTTTACCAAAAAAGAAGAAAAAGAAAAGAAGAGATCCATCTATGATTACTATAATGTAAAACATGTAAGGCATATTCAAATCAAATCTAAGCAAGATCATGTTTAGATGTATTACATCTTAGAATCATAAAGAGGTTGAAGAAAATTATAACCATGTTTGGTCATAAAACTTATTACTATCAACATTTAAACAATCTAAAAAAAAGATGAAACGCACAACATAATTCACTGCTTTTAAACAATCTAATCTAATAATCTAATCTAATAAGAAGAAAATAAGAAAGGCACATACCTGTTGGAATAGATAAAGGTGTTATGAAAATTATTGCAATTTCTTGATCTAAAAAAAGATCCACAATATAATTCACTACTTTAAACAATCTAATCTAATCTAATGATTTAATCTAATAATAAGAAAATTTCAAAGGCATATACCTGTTGAAGGAGACGAAAGTGCGATGAAAATTGTTGCAAAGCTTACATATATAGGCACGTGATGTTGAATGTGAGAGGATAACTATTGTAAATAGAGATCTATTTAAATAATAATTATAATGTAATTTCTTAAACTTTAAAATTATTAGTACATAAAATTAGGATAGGATTAGGATTGAAGTTAATAATTAATATAGGATTATAGTGCGGTTAAATTAAAAGTTATTATTCCATCACACGAACTTAAAGAGTCATAACTTTATAAACTTTCTATCAAGTTTCTCATGGGCCATTAAAGCCCAAGAGGACAAATACGTAGTGATGATAGGATAATTAGGATTATTTAAATTGTTGATGTCAGTAAGTATATAATCCAAAAGCTGAAGGATATACACATATATTTGGGATTATGCGCAGGATATGGATAAAATGATACCTTCTTTTTGATAGATTTTATAATGATATTAATTAGGACCATCTACAATTTTCTCATGGGCCATTAAAAAGCCCATGAGGACAAATGCGTAGTGATGATATAATTAGGATTATTTAAATTGTTCATGTAAGTAAGTATAATCCAAAAGGTAAATGATATGCACATATATTTGTGATTATGCCCAGGATATGGATAAACCCCATGCCTTCTTGATATTAATTTGGATATGATAACAATATTTTAGAATGATATTAGGATAGATTATGATTAAAATGTACTATTGAAAATAGTGAAGGGTAATATTGTCCATGAAAAGATTTTCTCGAACTTGTACTTTTAAAGGGAGTATGATTTGTCTATTGATGGGTGCTCTGCTTTTTTGTAGGAGCTGATTGCCTTGGGTGAGGTAGTTGGAACAGAGAGGAGAGGTCTTTCTGTAGACACAATTGCCTCCTTACCTTCAGTTACTTACAAAGCACAAAGTTCACAAGATGCCAACACAGACCAGTAAGTTCTTGTCTTTCCTATTTTCTTTCTTTTGAAATTTCTGTTAATAATTATCTGGTTGTTAAATGTTTGCAGATGTGTTATTTGCCGGTTAGATTATGAAGAAGGGGATTCTTTAGTTGAGCTTTCATGCAAACATTTATATCACCCTGAGTGCATAAACCAATGGCTCCAAATAAACAAGGTACTTGCAAAATTATCAAAATATGCTCGCATTGTTTGCATTAGCGTTCTCTGTCTGAAATTTGGAGTTAGATGCATAAATATTACCTGGCGTTTATACCATGAGTTTTAATTTTTCTTGGAAGAGTTTCTTGCATTGCTTGTTTTCTTATTGGACATTAGTGCTATTGGGGTGCGTTTGTTTCTGTTTTGAAAAGTTCCTCACTCACATGGTTAGTGGTTATTTTCTATATCTGGTTTTGTTCTTCTAATCATTTGCGCTTGTCATTTGCTACTTCACCTCCAGTTATTTTGTCGCATACGGGTATGGCTTGGTAGTACTTTTATGTCGCACGCACTTGCAGTGCTTGGATTTTTTTTCCTTTCACTCACGTAGAATGGTGCAGACGTAAGTCCAGCTCTTGGCATCCGGGCTTTCGCTGGCTGGCTCAGTAGTCTAGGATTGCAGTTGGGCTTTAGGCATCCCGTGCAGGGCCTAAACGGCCATCCAATTTATGATGGCTGCAGACTTTTCCACATTTTATCCTATTTTTAAGTTTGTTACCTAATTAGAACCATGTAACTACATAATAATGAAACAATTAGGGTAGTTACTATATTAAGAAAGTTGGAGAATTTGTTTTAGTTCCACATTAAGCTATCTTAATTGTATCCTAGTTCTAAATAAAACTGGACTATTCTTCCCTAGATAGAAGTCTCGTTTCCCTCATAGTACATTATAATGGCCAAAATACAGGCAATCTTGAGAAGCAATCATTTGTTTATGCTGAAAAATAGGAGGGAGGGATTTAAAGGGTCCATTCTGTCATTGGTTAAGTATGTATTTGATTGTGGTTGAGGTTTGGGTTTGTTTGAAAATTCAATTTATACGGCTGATTCTCTCCTCCAATATATGAAGGATTCCATTTTCTCCTGTGTGGAGGCTGATTCTCTCCTCCAATATATGAAGGATTCCATTTTCTCCTGTGTGGAGGCTTTCTTTCTCCTGCAAGTTTCGTTTCTTTTTTTCTCATTTCTTGTGAGGCTTATTTTCTTTCTGTATCAATAAGTAAGTTCAAAAGGAACTAAAAATGAGTATAGATCAAGAATTACCAGGTAATCAGGTATTCTTTCTGTATCAATAAGTAAATATGTCTGCTTATTTACATGCCTTTGGTGTGTTTGGTATTTTTGGGTTATTTGCTTTATCTTATATCTGCTTATTTACATGTCTGTGGTGTGTTTCATGTCAATGCTGAAATAGTAGGTGGCCTCTAGTTTCGAACCACAAGATTTTGAATGTGACCCATTTGCTAGTCAAGGTTTTCTCCAATCCTAGGAAAACTTGAATGAAAATGCTGAATCCAATTTTTAAACGCTAATCTTTGCAAGGTTTTAAATATTTGATATAAAAAAAAATACCGGATGACCAAAATTCATATCGGATTGCGGATATCAGGGAAATATCAGGGATATGTGGTAATATTGAAATGTCATAACAGATGTTTGCATATATAATATAATGCACTAAAATGTAATCTCAACATACTTAATGGAATCTAAGCATACAAAATGTAAATAATATATATTTAGGATCTCTAATCAAACCTTGTAAAACAAATAAAAGTACGGATTTACGTTGCAACATTTCGTCTGATTTTTATAGGCTAAAATACCTTTTGATATAATGGGGAAATTATGAAATCTCGCCAAAAAAATGCCAACCACGATATATTGTTCTGCGACAAGCCATATAAAAGGATATATAGGCCAATATTTCGGCTAGTATATCGGCCATCTCGGGTATATATTGCCCAAAATAGCCAAAAAGCGGTGAAGGATATTTAGAGACTATCAATTATAGTAAGCCCCGTAAAAGGATATATTAGGCGATATATCGGGCCATGTCGGGGATATATAAAACAATGAATCTTTGCTTCTGATGATCCTAGGGCTTTGGATTTTTTTGTTTGGAAGTGTTGGGGATATTTTGCATGCAACATTAATGTTAAAGAGTGCTGTAAAAGAAGTTTATTTAAGTTTCCAGAATGACAAGTTTTGAAGTACTTCTCACATTTTGATCAAAATAATACTTGATCAACATTGGTTGGCCTGTGGCTAATCTATTATCATCAACCCTGTTTGCATTCAGGTATGCCCTATTTGCAGCTGTGAGGTCTCTACTTCTTCGGGACAATAGTCAAGGTTAATGAACCAACCAACCGGCATCTTGAAGCCATTTGTTACCCTTGCGGAATAAGCAGCCAGAGCTTGTAGAAGTCATTCCATGAAATCTGCTGCATTTGTTGACAGTGGAATCTCACGTGAAAAGGATACAAACAAGATGCCTAATCCATACGCAGAAATTTCATGTAGCCATTGTTATACCATTATATTGTTGTGCCTATTGTTCAATACTTGTATATCATTGTTAGAAGCTAAGGTGTTTATGAATCTGCTGAACTCAGTATGGTCTGCTGTGCAATAAGTTTGATAAAATGTTCCACTGGTTAAGACCATCAATTAATATACGAGTGCTGTTGTGTATTTTTCTTCTTAAAAGTTGTGAATTTGGATTTGATATCGCGTATCTGTATTTCGAGATTTGGAATCTCGGTATTTGTTGAGAGCTACGCAGTTGTTTTGATTAATTGTGATTGTCATGACAAGAGCATGTAAGCTACTCTAATGCTTATGCTAAAAGGTTGCATGAATTTTATCTGATCCTGCATCGCTTCTGTAAAGAAAAACATTTGTTCTCTTCCTTTGATCACGTATAGGTTCTTTTGTTACAAGTAGTCTAAGCCCAACCTATCCTGAAATCTTGAACCAAATCCCCACTATTTTATTTTAGGACACTTGCCCAAGTGTCCCCTAAGTCTTTATTAGTCTCCCAAATCTTTGGAATTGGTTATAAGCCCCTCAAATCCAAAAGAGTCTTGTGAAGTGGCGGAACTGTCCCTCAACTTAATGTTTTGGTGAACATAGGGCTGTCCAAACGGAACGGCCCAGCCCGGCCTGGAAATGTGGGTTCGAGCCGGGCAAAAAGGGGGACCCGGGTCGGGTTCGGGGCTGAGCCCAAACGAGCCCCGGCACCGGGCTGGCCTGGTTATTTTTTTTCCTTAAGAAATAGTTTTTTTGTAAAAAAAATAAAATTTCAAGAGTAAATAAAAATAAAATATGCGAAATTTTGATAACAATTCAATCGTATTATTAATCACTTGTGATTATACAATTTATAAATACAAATATTATAGAAATTAAAATGATAAAAATAAATTCTTTATTATTAATAACTAACAATTATAATTTTTTTTGAAATTTATCGCATCGCAATAGATGAATACATCCCAACTAGGTTGACACCTACTCCTTTATATCACTATCATTCGTAACTCTTTCCAAAATAATTTATCATAAATTTACAGCTAAGAAATAAAAATTGCAAACTACTAAGTAATTTCTACTCTCTATCTCTATCTCCTATTGTCAACTCATCAAGTCTTTCTTCAATACCAGCTATCCGATTGATGCCTTGAGTTCTTTTCTTAGACCTCTACCAATTTTGTAGGCACATTGCCGCTTGTACGGTAGACGGGTCTAGCTATGTTATGTGGTCGTCGATCAAACGTCCTGATGTTCTGAAGGTGGATTCCGAAGTTACTATATAAACTTGTACTATTAGTAAGTTACGAGTCATGATGGAAAGTATATGATATGAAATTGTTCCATATACTCTCTACCATTGCAAAAAATCAATATTATTATTTTGAACATTAACTAATGATACATTGGTTGGTGGGAAAATTGAAAGAAGTGGGAAAATTGAAAGAAGAAAATAAAAAATAAATTTGTATTATTCTCTCTAATAGACTTAGGAAAAAAATTAATTACAATCCTCTCAATATAATCCCTCTCTAACAAACTTAGAAAAAGAAATTACAATCTTCTTGTATTGGATTCTCGATTTACAAAAAAGAGAAAGATCGTCGGAGATCATTCCCTTTATTTAAAACTGAGTTCTTCTTGGTGTTGATGGAATGCCTCCCTCGATGTTCATGTCGAGTTTACTTTCCGTTGACGATCCGAACGCTTCACCTCGTGGGACGTTGTCTTCCTCTTGATTGATGTCGAGGAGAACTTGCGTGACGAGTTTGAAACTTGCGTGATGAGTTTGACGATCCGAACGCTTCACCTCGTGGAACGTTGTCTTCCTCTTGATTGATGTCTAGGAGAACTTGCGTGACGAGTTTGAAAGGAACTCTTAACAAGTTTTAGAACTCAGAGCTAGTTTAAACTCTGTAAAAGAGCTGATTTGAACCGAAAATCGGTTTAAAGCCAAGCACCAAAGCTCCTTGTTGCTGAAGAATGCTCTCGGTGGATGAATGCAGAACTTCTTCTCCAAAATTCCTATTCGAAAAAGCCCTAAACTCCATTGAGTTTGCTGGCATTTATAAGGAGGATTAAGGGCTGTAACCGGTCCCTTAATCTGATTCTAAGTGGGGTGGCAATCCCTCAAATCGTGGGGAGAAAACGGTTTTTGGAATCGTTCAGATATGTTTGAACGAGTCAAACGTCAAAACTGGCGTTCTGGGCATGAGCTCTACGTCCAATGGATGGGACGTAGAGTTAAGATCTGCGTCGGGGCAGAAAACACAGCTGTTGCATTACGTTTTTGAATAGGAACACAAGGCTGAATCTTGCGTTTTGTTCTTAGAACGTAGAGGAGAGTTCTACGTCTTGGATTAAAGAGATTGTTGACTTGTAATCTCTTTTGTAGAGCGTTGCAAAAATCATCATTTTATAATCTTCGCTTTAGCCCTTTAAAATGTGGGAATCATCAGACTATAACTCCCGCAGTTGTTTGTGAAGCCTGTTGAATCCGAGCTTTTATCGGTTGTCGTGAAGGTCGTCGAATTGTAACCTTCCTCAATCTACGTGAAAATCTTCCAACTATAGCCTTCATTTGCTAATGTGAAAGTCATTTGATTATAAATTTCTCAGTTGAATTGTCAATATGAAAGTCGTCAGATTGTAACTTTCATTGTCTGTGTTTGATGGGGATAAGCTATCTGCACTAATTTTTAGACAGCCTACAGAACGCCCTCAAAGTTTTTAAAAGTTTGCGGTTGACTAGAACGAATTTTTGGAATACTTTGGATCCCAAATTGGTTTGAGATTGGTTGAATGATGGTTCACTATATCTGTTTTGAAGGTATCATAAACTTGATTGTAGAAATTTGTTGCACAGGACCTGTATGCTGGTGACCTGCAATGTAAAAGGATTTTTGGCAAATCCTCAGCCATCAACGGATTTGATGTGCCTTTACCCATTACCGTTGGACATTGGGTTAGCATATGGATTGTTTAAGTCTGTTCCACATGTAATGTTGTGCTAAAAGAATAAACTCTTTTAGGCTTGATACTATGATATTGAATACATAGACTTTGTCGAATCTGTGAGACGCAGCTTAGATCTGACCAAAGTGATCATTGTAGGTATTGATGAACACCCAAGACGTAGCCCAAATTTGGCTAAAATGATCCTTACAGGTATTGATGAACACCCAAGGCGCAGCCCAAATGATGATTTCAACAATATCATTGTCAATCTTAGTGGGAATGTTAAGCCATTGAAAAGAAGAGTTGCGTGAGCGATCAAATTCAGTGTTATCAGCGACAACAATTAGAATCAGTCTGTACTCATCCAAGAAGCTGCATAGCTTCTTATCATAGGCCAGTTTCTTCTTAGCTTTCGTCACCTTGATGGCCATTGCTAGCTTACAAGCAGAATTAGTCCGGCAGAAGGTTCAATTTGCTCAAGATGAAGCTATCACGACCATACTCAGCCTCCAGGCTACATAAACTCTTGTGAATTATCATAAAGAAGTCCATGCTCTTGAAGAGGCTAAGAAAGAAGCTGCTGCTGCGGTGCCCAAGGAAGATGAGCTGAAGAGACCGTGCGAGTTGCCCACGAGGAGAAGCTCTCCGATATCAAGTCCCAACTCGCATCTATTCACTTGCTGGAACCTTGAACTTTAATAATTTTTTTGTATCGTTCTTTTGACAAGAACAATATTATCTTGTATCACTTTTCTTTTGATTTTGAATAAAAAGTGATACTATTTTAGTTTTTCATTGTTTCTTTTGTGTGTCATATTCTGATTTGAAACAATGAAAAATATAATTAAAAATGCCAGATGTGTGATTTTAACTTAGCATAATTTCCTACATAAAGCGAGATTTAACACTTTTCTTTATTATCATTTAAGATAATTCCAAAAAATTTCAATCTGCTGGAGATATTTATTGGCTCCCGGAGTTGATATTCTATTTAAGAATCATCAAATCCTTGGAGTTGTACTAAACGATTGTTATTCTCATGAAAATAATTAACAAGTTCGTTTCTTCCTGTGTTGCATGTTCACTTGAAACACTGAAAGAAACTTATAAGCGCCAGAGGTGTAATATTAATGTGTCATGAATTTTTACTTAGAGTGAAATTTAAAAAAAATTCTTTTCTTTATTACCACTCGGGGTAATTCTAGAAAAGTTTAATCCTTTGGGGATTTTATGAATACTTATTACTCTTATGTAAAAGAATAACCAGTTGTTTAACTGTTAGAGGTATAGTGTTAACGTAACAACGATTTGTAGACTTATCATCCTATTAAAGATGATTAATAAGTGATTGTCAGAGGTATAATGTTAACATGACAGGAACTGGTTGCGATCAGAGTAACTTTGAGGACCTATCGCTCTATTGAAGAGAGTCGATAAGTTGATTGTCTGAGGTGTGATATTAACATGACAATAGTGATTGTCAGAGGTGTGATATTAACGTGACATGAACTTGTTGCGATCGGGGTAACTTTATGGACTTATAATCCTATTGAAGATGATTGATAAGTTGATTGTCAGAGGTATAATGTTAACATGACAGGAACTGGTTAGATCGAAGTAACTTTGATGACCTATCGCTCTATTGGAGAGAGTCAATAAGTTGATTGTCAGAGGTGTGATATTAACGTGACATAATTTGTACTTGTGATTTGAACAAGATTTTAAAGACTTAGCGTCTTGTTGGGGAGAATTACTAAATGAGTTTATCATCAGAGGCGATGAATTTTGATACTTGTGATTCTAACAAGATTTGAAAAACTTATCACTCTGTTAAAGGGAGTTGATAAATTGGTTATTTACTACTCTGTCGAAGAGAGTTAATAAAGTGATTGCAATTTGAGTCATTTTGGGAACTTATCGCTCTATTGGTGAGAGTCGATAAGTTGATTTTCACAAAGGAATTGTTGGCACATCGGGGGTAACGCAAGCTGAATCCAAACTCTATGGGAATGATGGTCATCATAAGTGTAATGTTAACTTGACGATATTAGGGAATTCTGTCAGATGATATAGCCTAGACACTGTTGAAGATGCACAGAAGTTTTGACAATACTCTGTCAAAAGAGTTTGTGATACATGACTTTCATGAGAGTAATTATCATGTTGAAAATGCGGGTTGAACCCATCGTTTGAGGTCTGAAATGCAAAACCGAGTTTTGCATTTCATTACTTAAACGCAGAGTTGACACACTCGTTCGAGGCTTGAAACGCGGGTCTAACTCTATGTTCAAAGTTAGAAAATGCAGGGTTGGGCCTGGCATTTGAGAAATTGGAACGCAGCCATGGGCCTTGCGTTTACGAAGGCTAACCGCCTTATCCTGTAATGTTGAGATTGCGTTTCAGGTGGTTGTGATTCTATTCTAGAGTCTCACGCCGAATTAACAGCTTGGGTGCTGTTTATAAATAAACTCCTTTTGGGGTTGAATTAAGACTTACTTAACTCTTCAACTTCGTCTTAACCGCTGAACGAGAGTCCTCGTTTCCTTCGAGATTTCTGACAATCTTCACCCATCTCCGACCACCGACGATAATGGCACCAAGAAGGATGAGTTCCGCTTCAAGGAAAGTCGTGGGATCGCCTTTGGAAACGCCGCCGGTTAGGGACGTCGACGATGTTTTTGCTTCCATAGCCACACCGTCATCACTTCCGTCGCATGCATCTGCTTGCTATGGTAATCACGAACACCATAACTTGTTTTAACAAGTTTCTTTTAACCCTAGATGGGTTCTGAGTCGATGACGATGAGGAAGATGATTCGTCTTCTTCTGATTGAAACGTGGAGATAAGCCTCTACGTTAATTATGAAACACAAGGTTGATCTCTGTGTTTTAAGATTGGAACGCAAATTTTGGCGTTTACGTTTAAGGCTGACAATACGGGTCTTGATCCTTTACGTTTGAGATTGAAAACACGGGTCTTGACTTTTGCGTTTGAGATAAAAAACACGGGTCTTGACTTTTGCGTTTGAGATAAAAAACACGGGTGTTTTGACCTCTACGTTTGAGATTAAAAACGCGGGTGTTTTGACCTCTATGTTTGAGATAAAAAACACGGGTGTTTGGCCTCTGCGTTTGAGATCGAAAAAGCGGGTGTTTTGACTTCTGCATTTGAAATTAGTCTTTTGGACTTATATCAGTAACTTGCTTCAGCTACTAACTCATGCCTTTTGTTTTGCAGTGCTTTTCCCCAATGTGCCGCTCTCTCATGTTCATCATTTTGGGTACACTGATGGTCTAGATGATGGCGAAGCTTTTGGTTTCCGTGAAAGTTTTCCATTATGCAATTTCCTTGATTTAGAGCGGACGCACCAGATCATGGAAGCCAGATGTTCCACCTTTAGAATTTTGATCACCAACATTGACATGAAGACACCAACATGCCATGACCAATTCATAAAGCTAGCATTTTTATTTGGAGATCACATAGCAACAAATGACAGACTTATACATGTAGAAGACTCCAGGCTGCTGTGAAGAATCAACGACCATTTCTTCTTTCTCCCGAGCATGAAGAGAATGTATCCGCTCTCTTATTTTCTGAGTGTCAGCTGCCGTAGGAGTTTGGCTTTTGACCTTGTCACGGAGAAGGAGAACATATCACTTGGATTTAGTTGACGAGCCTGTATACAGATTGATGGACAAATCAAGGGTTTGAAACCTGGTAGATTTGAGAAAAATATCTCACTCAAGAGATGCCCCTTCCGGCGAATGTTTTCATCCGGCAATTCATTGCTGCCCAGGGTGAATTCCCTGCGCAAGCTTTCAGGTCCCCTGGATGGGTATATTCAGGAGTGTAGGCATCAAAAATTATCTATAGGTCCCCACACGCGGCTCGAGATAGAGAGAAGACGATGAACGTCGCTATTCGAGTCATAAAAGCTCATTTGGCGATGACAAACATATAAAGTGAGTCGACGGACCGTGTGAAGCAACAAAACTTCAGAATAACCAAACACGAACTGATCGGGAGCTGCACGTCGCTTACAAAAGACAAAGCGTCTCTCAGGTCTCGTTTACTCTACATGTGATTCAATCTTGGAAGCTCATAGATCACCTTGTTGGCTTTTCAACACACTTTGAATTACGCAATTCCGAGTCCGGACAACGAAAATACGACGGAAACGGACAGAGCGCGTGAAACTACGTTTGGGGCCTCGCCGAGACACTCCAAGGTGTCTCAGCCATGCCGAGACACCTAATTGTGTCTCGGCCAGGCCAAGACACTCACAAGTGTCTCGGTCATGCCGAGACACCCACAGGTGTCTGTAGACCCGAAAAACTAAATTTTGGCGGTTTTAAGTTGTTTTTCGATCGTTAATCACCTGGATTTGTTTCAATTGATCTGATATCATCCAAGAATATGGTTAAGTGGTTACAACTGAAGATAAGATTGAATTGATTGTCCTTATCTGAAAACAGTGGTCCCTAAGCCTATAAATACAACCCCAGGGTCTTTATTTTTCCAGATCTGGAATTCTCTGTTGGCCTTCTTATTTTGATGATGTTTTAATAAATAATTTATTTCTAATGTTGTTTGTCTAGTGTTTGTGTTTTCGTATTTATTCTAGGCAACAACGAGTTGAAGGATGGATGGAATTGCGTATTCACGATCATATCCAATGGAGGTTGGCGAAATTGTGGAGTGAAGCCTACGCAATTCAAAGTTAAAGATTCAAGTTCAAGCTTCATCCAAGTTTACCAAGTTGAGCTACAATGAAGATCAAGATCAAGCTTGGGTAATTGAGTTTAGGTGTTATATTATGTGTGTTAAGTACGTTAAGCTCAATATCATATACACACACATTTTATATATATATATATATATATACACACACACACACATTCTAGTTTTTGGTATATATAGGTATATGTATACATACATGTTTTTGTTTCAAACTTTATATAAATATGAAATTACGTCTTTCATATTTATTGTTTTGTTTTTTCAAGTTTAAATATGAAACAATTGATTATAATTGGAAAATACATTTTTGTTTTATGTTTATATGCTTACATATGATTTCATCAATATCAATTTTATTATAATTGGAAAATACATTTTTGTTTTATGTTTATATGCTTACATATGATTTCATCAATATCAATTTTATTTAGTTCAATGAAATCATGTTTATTGTTTTGAAAGTTTGCAAAACAAGTACTTTTGTGAAAATATTGTTTTCTTGGTTTATAGACTTAACAATAATTATATACATCTTTTATTAAGTCTATAAAATTATTTTGTATTGTTTCAAAACATGGTTAAACTAAAATATCAAAACTCATATATTCACATTTTCATGTTTTGGACTATTTTGTAAAATGATGATATTTTTCATTTGGGAGGTCCTTTTTAAAATCAGTCTTTGTAGCATGTTTATTATCATGTCTACAATCATTCCTCAAAGTTTTATATTTTTTAGAATTTATTTAATATTTTTAAACAGAGTTTTAAAATCAAAAAATTAACTTTCAAACCTGTTTTCTCATATGTCAGTTTACGGTCGACCGCCACGGTCGACCGCACATTTGTTTTTAACCTGCGGAGCTAATAGTAACTTTCACGGTCGACCGCCACAGTTGACCGTCAGCTCAAAAATTCCCACGGTCGACCGTCAAAGTTTCTCGAATTTCTTGAGCCTCGAAAGTGGCTCGCGGTCGACCGCGAGATTTTCACGGTCGACCGCCGTTCACTCCAACGATCATTTTGTACAGAATCTGATTTTCGATTCTGTTGGTTTTTTGGTCATTTCTGTTAGGCTTTTGGTTGAGGTTTTGAGAGGCTATAAATACCCCATTGATCTCAGTTCTTATGAAAATCCAAGAAGTTTTTAAACAAGAGTTTAACAAGGGTTTAAGTTTGTTTAGTGATTTTATTTCACTCATTGTTTACACACACCCACTTGAGCTTATTGTATTTACATTCATAATATATTTTGGGTTGGTGAGAGTTGTAACAATTGAGTGTGAGCTTTCATTGTGTTCTCATCCATATTAGAGAACAATCATTTATTGTAATTATGCTTATTGTAAGATTCACTTTGTAATACACTTGTACACCGAGAGAAGTGTGTGGCGAGAGTCGGGGATCGTCCCAAAAGGAGTGACGTCGGTTGACGAACCTAGGGAGAGGTTGTATCCGAGCACTTGAGGGAGACACGTCTAGTTCCAACACTTGAGAGGGTGTAGAGTGGGATTACAAGAGTGTTGATTGTAGAGTTTTTGGTAAACTAGAAAACCGTAGTGTGAGGTGTAAACATTATTCGGGTAAACGTAAAAAACCCGATTGTGATAGTGGATTTCTCCCCGGGAGTGGGGAGTGGAGACGTAGGACGGAAGGTCCAAACTCCGTGATCATTTGATTGTGTTTGTGTGTGCTTTGGCAATCATTTATATTTGTGCTCATTGCTCATATCTCCATTGTCTCATTAGTTAGTTTGTCCACTTCTTTATTTACATTATTTACCCTTGTGTTGTTTATATATCCTTACTCATATATTTGTAATATCTCATTGCTATGATATATTCATTAGTTCATATTGCCTATCCTAGCTCATGTATCTTGTTGTATTTCACACTTGCTAGGATAACTTGTTAATTAGTTTTAATTAGCATAAAATCGGATTAGATTAGCATAAGATCCTAATCACTCCCCCTCTAGGGTCTAACATTCTCGAGCGTTGCCGAAGCCCTGCCAAACTAAAGACTAAAGGAGCATGAATTTTAGAAGCGAGGAGGAGATCAAAGCGAGTTCTTTAACACGAAGAAGAAGAGGTCTTTAGATCTGCAGTTCCCGTTCCTTATTATTAAGATTGCCCCGTTTCGGTGATCTCGAGAAGAGTAATTATCTCGCTGTTGCCGAGATAATTGCTTCGGTTTCTTGATTCCTTCATGAATCGACGAAGCTCCGGGTCTGATCTGATCGCTTGGTAGTCCACTGATATCAACATCCCTATCATCGGCCAAGAACCCATGTAAGCAAGAGCCGATAAACGATTTTTGTGTTTATTTTCAAGAGAGTTATAATTTTTATTTTCGTTATTTGAATTCATTGTAAATGATTAAAGTTGTAATGAAATCGATAATGAAGGTGACTTTTGACGAAAACAAGCTGGCGACCACAGTGGGAGCCAACAGCCTCTCTGTCGAGGCTGTCATGGCGTAACCGGCGACCAAGATCCCGATGAACAAAGAGGTCGAATATGAATTTGACCAGTAGGAGTTTGAAGAGTATCTCTCTTCCTCCTCCTCCAGATCTGCCTCTCCTCGCAGGCGCAGGAAGGCTTCCTCTTCCAGGAACGCTCACCATACTTCGGGTTCGAAGATCCAAGATCCACTCACCACCACTGCACTTACACCTCGTGACGCCCCTTCAACGTCCAACAAAGTCGAAGCTGTAGATCTGGGCCTCCCCTCTGTTAAAAAGATACTTGTGGAAAGCGCGCCGACTCTATCAAAAAGAGCGCGCCAAAGGCAACGGCAACACCTTGTGCATCAACTGGCTAAGGCTTGGAGCCAATGGACGAGATCTGTTATGATAGGGATCTAAAATCCAGGAAGCGCCAAGAGCAACAACGGTGATCAAACAACCCCTCCTCCAAAGCAGAGAAGGATGAATGTGTCCGCGTCAGAAGGAATAACTTTACTTTTGAGGAGCGAATCCAGAAGCGCCACACATTACTTACGCATGCCTGCATTCTTGTGCGAAAATCGCAAGAAATGCAGAAGGAAGAGGCGATTAAAAAATCACCTAAACATAAACAAGTGTGGAGGCCGAAGGCGAAGTCAGCGCCTAAGGCAAAAGTGGACGAAGTTACCATTCGGCCTTCATCAACTTCAGATCTTGTTTCCCCTATCCTCGTACCTCCAACGGACCCATATAGTAGCGTGGATCTCACCAAATTTAGAGTTCTTCTGAAAGACCGCCTTGGTCCTCTCCCCGAAGATCGAGGTAAAGCACCTGTTAAGAAGTGTTTGGGACCGTTGAAGCGCTCCCAAACGACCATTCAGACCGGGGGTTGTACTAATTCCCCCAATAATAACAAAGGGAAAGCCCCTATGACCGACCGCATCAGATTGCGAGTCGAAGTTCAAGAGCCCGTTGGAGTTTCACGCTCATGAAGGCGTAAATCCAAACGAGTGACTCTTGGAGATGCCAATGAAGCGTTATATCCCCAGAAGGAAACGAGTTTGTGTTATGACGATGTTATACCTAGGAGGTCATGCCAGCACACGATGGGTTGCTCTGGTCATCAGGCCAATGAGTTATACTATCAAGCTGGGGGTATGAATAAGTCTCGGAAGAGAAATACCCAATAGACGGACTCTCGTTGCCTGTGTGTGAAAATCATCAAGGTTGTGTTGGCAGAATGCAGCTGCCACGGGACTCCTCCTCGGAGGGTCTCAGTATTTGAACGAATCTCTACTGGAACATCCGAACCAAACACCAGGCATTTTTGCAGAAGAAGGCCAACCGGCTTAGGGGACGAGTTCCCTCAAGTAACTATCAACATGGCCGACAAAGGCAAGTCCTCGAGACACTTAAATCCTAAGCCTTTTGCAGAAGTATCTCAGCGCATGACTTGGTTGCGGTCTGGAACTGTCAGACCTAGACCCAGGAGGTCACGGTCCTCCGACAATGAAACGTCAGATGCTTGCTCTGCCTTGGCTTCTGACGATACGGCATCCAGTGCAGGGCAATCTTATGAATCATTCATGATTAATACCGAGCAAATGGCTAAAATTCTCGAGGACGCTTTAGCCAAACAAAAAGAGAATTTTAAATCTGAAATGGAAATGGCCATGTAGCAGATGAGGGATATGCATAGTCCACAGATCGCGGTGCTGGCAAATCAGTAAGGAGAGTTCAACCGTCGCAATAATCCTAGCCAAGTTAATAGTGACAGGGAGGTGGACGAGAATACCAATATGGATCCCCCTCCTATGGACAACAATACCAGGACTGGCCCCTCAGATGATAACAATACAAAGAAAGACCACGTCACTTCTCTCCGGAATCGCTCGAAGAAAGATACGAGCGAGGATAAGAAGATGAGGGACTTGAAGAGCAAAATCAATGTGTTGATGAGCACACAAGAAGTAAAGAAGTCCGAAATACCCTGTTCTTACCCAAGAGAGTGAGAATCAATCCCGTACCCGGCAAAGTTTAATTTGATCAACTTCACGCTGTTTAACGAAAAGGGTTCCCCCACTCAGCACTTAATATATTTCAAATCTCATTTGGGAATAATCTCAGGAAATGAGCCCTTGGTGGTACAGTCATTCATCAACACTCTTCGCGGAGCAGTCTTCGATTGGTATCACCATCTTAAGTCGGGGAGTATCAACAGTTAGGATAACATGGAAGACATGTTTCTTACGAATTTCTTCGATGATGATATCAAAGTTTAAATCAGAATGTTGTTTGATGAGAAACAGAAGGATGAAGAGTTGGTGGAGAACTTCGTTAAAAGATTCCGAAACAAAGCGATGAATTGTCGAGATCCGGTCAATGAAGATTTTATCCTCGAGACTTGTCACAACAACCTTTCACTAGATATCCTGGAAGCCATGGAAATGGTGCCGTCCAAAACTTGGAAGGACTTAAAAGTGCGAGGAGAACGAGCCGCACGTTTCCTCAAAAGGAAGAAGACTGAAAGAGGTCAAATGACGACAAATACTCTGAAGTAGAATTTTGTTCCTCGAGGTAAAGGGAAAGCTCAAGAGAATGTGGTGGATGCGAACCAGACGTTCGAATTGCAACCGCAACAGCAACAACAACCACAAAAGGGGCCTCAACAATCACAATGGCAACAGAGGTCACAAAAGCCAAAGACTACTGAACCAAAATTCCCCAAAGTTTATTCTTTTAGGGAGGACGAGGTTCCCGATCTCTTCAAACACCTCGTGGAGAATAACTAGATCAAGTTACACCCAATCCAAGATCAGGAAGACGCTAAGAAGGTTAACGATCCGAAATATTGCGCATTCCATAGAGCGGTGCATCATCCTACCAAGGCGTGTTACGCCCTCAAGGATAAAATCCAAGTGTTGATCGATGTTGGAGTCCTTACGGTGAAATCGTCGAAGGAAAAGAAGGTCGGTGCGAATGCCGTATCAATTAGCTTCGGATCTGTTCCTTTGAACTGGTTCCAGCCTAAGCCCGTGATAAATGTAGCGGTGAAGACCGTCAACGACGATCCTCACAGACAACGCCAGAAAGGACTTGTGCCACACAAAGCCCCAAATGGCAAGATTCTCTGGGTCCATCCTGATCTGATCGAAGATGAACAATAGGCTGGGTCGTCATCTAAGAAGAAATCAAAGGGGGAAAGGAAAGCCCTGTTATGGAGTTGTAGCTATTCTAGAAGAAAATGATGAAGGAATTCCCACTTTCTCACTCTCCGAAGACGAGCAAGAGGTCTTTGCTACCAGGAGTGGAAATGAGTACCATTTCAAATATCCGAGTGCTTCTGATCAATTGGCTAAACAGGGGGTAACCAAAACCATTCCCTCCAAGACATTAGCGGAAATAAGGGTAGTCATGACTCCCCGGACACTAGTCGAAAAGACTCAGGAAAAGCTAAAGCAGAAAGAGCCGTTATTCCAGGAGGGCCAGAACCCGAAGTAGTCTCGATTCAATCAACCGATTGGGAGAGACAAACCGGGGAGCTCGAACACTCCACAACGCTTCGATATTATGGCGTAGTTAGCTAATATACCGGCTAGAATAACTCTATATGAGCTACTACGTCTTTCGAAGGGCACGAGGGAAGCACTACAAGAAGCCTTGGCCAACTCTGACATTTTCCTGACTTAGATAAAACCATCCCCTAAAGAACCAAAGCCTTCAGTGCAGCATTGCAACCTCGCGGCACACCACCTTCCCTGCATTTCATTCACCAAGGAGGACACGTAAACAAAGAATTCAAAGCATGACCAGCCCTTGTATTTCACCGGGCACATTGGCTCCAGCGTTGTTAACTGGATCCAAGTCGATCTGGGTTCCGCTGTTAGCATCATACCACTCCGATTACTGTACAATCTTGGAATACTGGCTAGTAAGCTGGTCTCCATGGGCACTACGATCTACGGATTAAACACCAATGGGTCTAGACCATTAGGTAAAATCCAGGTAAAGTGCCAGATTAGAGATTTAAAGTCGGAAGTCACATGCTATGTGATTGACGCAGAGACTTCTTATAACCTACTGTTGGGTCGACCTTGGATCCATAGTAACGTTATAGTCCCTTCTACCATCCATCAGTGTCTTAAATATGTAGACACTAACAACAAGGTCAGGACAGTGGTCACGGATAAGCAACCGTTTAAGGGGTTAGAGAATTATTTTACTGACTCTCTTCTCTACGGTGCTGAATCTGATACTAAACCATCGGCCCAAGACACGGACAACGAAGAAGAAGCTGATACCGAAGCTGGGTCTAATTACAATGGTGGTTTTGTACTTAATGATATTGTACCCATTGTAATTAATCTTGACGATGAAGAATCATCAGATAATAGTTGTAATTGGAAACTTACGGAAGGAGTAGCAATAAACGATGATTTAGAGTAAACTTTGTGTCTTGATAACATCATGAAAGGGTTGTATGATACCCCTGACTTGTATATGCCACTCCAATCGTCTTGCATGACGAACAAGCATGTGCAGGATTCGTTCGAAATGACACTTGTCATCCCCGTAAGGGCAGGGGGTGAGAAAGAAGTCATTTACGGTAAAGGGAAGAAATTTTCAATACCGGACCACTTCTTGGAAGAAGATGACGAAGATGATAAACCTACTTCTCATCTATTTAGATATGACACAAAAGCGCGTAATCTCATGGAGAAATATGGATATAACTTCTCACTTGGGGAAGGTCTTTGTTTTGGTCGAGGTCCACGGGTTCCGCCTCACATAGCCTATGTACCAAAAGGAAAGCCCGATAATTATTATAGCCACATAAGAGGTTTAGTCTATGTCTCCTCATCCGATGACGAGTGCTGCTGGCAAGTCATCAATCAAATAGCTAATAAAGAAAAAGACGGGCATTCTTCCGATTCTTCAGCTTGGGACTCTGACACTAGTCTTGGAGAAATATTCAAGGGAAAAAGACGGGCATTCTTCCGATTCTTCAGCTTGGGACTCTGACACTAGTCTTGGAGAAATATTCAAGGGACTAATGTCAAATATGACTGCGATCGATCCCGTCACAATTGAGGAGGACGATCAAATACTAACCTGGGAAGACCCTTGGGTTCATTACCTGAATATACAGTACGGTGATAGGTTTGAATAAAGGGAACCCCCTACAAAAGACCAAGTAACCCAAGTAAATATGGGTGACGAGGATAATCCGAAACCGATATTCATTAGCGACAGCCTCCCGCCAAATGAGAAAGAAGAGTTAATTGCCCTCATTAGAGAGTACATCGATGTCTTCGCCTGGAACTACGAGGATATGCTAGGACTCGATCCAAACATGATAATGCACCGCCTCAACATTAAGCCAGATGTTAAACCTGTCAAACAATAGTAAAGATGGTTTCGTCCGCAGATCATGGAAGCGATCGAGTCTGAAGTTAAAAAACTTATTGACTCATGCTTTATCAGGGAGGAGCAACATCCTGAATGGCTTATCAATATTATCCCGGTCCTTAAGAAGAATGGGAAGATCAGGATCTGTATTGATTTCAGAGATCTTAACACTGCATGCCCGAAAGATGATTTCCCTCTTCCCATCACAGATGTTATTATCGATAATATGTGTGAGCTCGAGAGAATATCCTTCATGGACGGATTCTCTGGTTATAATCAGATAAAGATGCATCCAGACAATAAAAAGCATACCGCATTCAGAACACCCTTAGGCGTTTTCTGCTACACGGTTATGCCCTTCGACTTAAAGAACGTAGTTGCTACATATCAGAGAGCTATGTCAAAGATTTTCTAGGAGCATCTCCGGAAGACTGTCGAATGCTACGTGGACGATCTAGTCATGGAAAGTCATGACAAGAATGACCATATCAAAGACTTGAAGACGATGTTCGACCTGATGCGGGCTCATCAATTAAAAATGAATCATACCAAATCTTTTCTCGGAATATTCAGCGACAAATTCCTTGGATTCGTCGTCACCACTAAGGGTATTCACATTGATCGTGATAAAGTGAAGGCAATTAATGAGTTGTAACCCCCGAGAAACCTTAAGAAACTCAGAGGATTACAAGGACGGTTGGCTTATATCCGTCGGTTCATCTCGAACCTTTTGGGAAAATATCAACCATTCTCCAGGCTCACAAAGAAGGGCGTATCATTCATATGAAACAATGTTTGTCAAAAAGCATTTGAGAATATTAAAGAATATCTCTCGAAACCCCCTATACTCGTTGCAACGAAATCAGGCAAACCGTTCTTGATTTATGTCAAGACGACGAGCCACTCGTTAAGTGCATTATTTGCACAAGACAATCATAACGGTCACGAACAAGCAGTATATTACTTGAGCCGGACCCTTGTAGGTGCCGAATCTCGGTATCCAATGATTAAAAGGGAATGTCTTGCCTTGGTATTCGCGATTCAAAAGATGCGACACTACTTGGTAGGACAGACTATTTATATCATTTCCAATGTTAACCCAGTCCGAGTATTCATGACGCAACCCGCTTTCATGAATTGGTGGTTAGCAAAGTAGGCTATACTTCTGTCCTAATATGACCTAGACTTTAAACAACAAAAGTCGGTTAAAGGATAAGCTATTTTTGATCTCCTAGAAGCTAACCTAACTACAGATACCGTCGAAGTATACGATGATCTGCCGAATGAAACCCACGAAGCCAACATAATTTCCCATCAACAGGTATGGCGTTTGTACTTCGACGGTGCTTCTCGAGCAACTAATGTAGCAAGTGCTCCTGGATGTTCTAAGATTTCCTCCGGAGTTGGAGTTGTCTTAGTTTCCCCAGAAAAATATGTGATGCCACGAGCCTACTCGCTGACCGAACCGTGCTCAAACAACGTAGCTAAGTATAACGCGCTGCTTATTGGACTCAGCTTTGCGAGTAAGCAATCAGAGTAGGTTGATAGCAGTCGGAAAAAGAGCTGGGGGTCGAGTATCTTGAAGCTTTCGGTGACTCTCAACTGGTAGTTAAACAGATTCAAGGAGAGTATGAGGTCAGAAAACATGATTTGATACCCTACCATAAGATGACCGTTGAGATGGCGGAATCGTCTGAAGGATTCTTCATCGAATACATTCCACGCTTACAGAATGCCTACGTGGACGCATTAGCAGCATTAGCAGTATCTCTCGCATAGCCTTCAGAAACGGAATAATTCGTTACGGTAAGAACTCACCAGCTCTTCGTACCAATCTACGATGCAGACGACGGAGAAGAGGATACTAAAGAAGTACATTCAACGCAAGTTGAGTTCGAGCCACGAGATTGGCATTTCACTATCATTGATTATGTCTTACACGGGATTTTATCAGAAGACGTGAAAGAAATGGACTCAATCTGACGGAAAGCGCTAAGGTTCTACTATAATACAGAGAGTCGAACGCTATATCATCGGGGGTACGATGGTTTGCACGTTGCTTATCGACTAAAGAAGCTGAAGAGGCCCTTAAGGAAACACACGAAGGAGTTTGTGGTGCACACCAACCTGGCCCCAAAATTTATGACCGCATCATAAGAAGGTGATATTTCTGGTCCACCATGATAAAAGACGCAATCGCGTACACACAGAAGTGTCATGCATGTCAAATACACGCAAATTATATGCACCAACCATCGGAGCATCTGCACCCTTCAGCCACATCATGGCCTTTCGAAACTTGGGAAATGGACATTGTTGGTCCTATTTTTCCCCCGTCCATCAAAGGTGACCAGTTCATCCTAGCGATTACAGATTACTTCTCCAAATGGGCTGAAACGATTCTGCTTAAAGAAGTAAAGATGAGCAACATGATTACGTTCATCAAGCACCATATTATCTACCGATATAGTGTGCCAAGGTGAATCATACACGACAATGGGCCCCAGTTTGTTAATAACGCTTTCATCAAATTTTGTGAGAAGTTTAAAATTCAAGACGTCTCATCGACAGCTTACAATCCCACAACAAACAGATTAGCAGAGACCTTTAACATGACTATCATAAAGCTTTTATCAAAACTCGTAAAAACTAATAAACGAGATTGGGATGATAAGCTCAGCACAGCCCTATGGGCCTATCGTACCACGGTCCACACGCCGACAAGATCGACCCCATATTCTTTGGTATACGGGTGTGAAGCCGTTCTTTCATTAGAAATTCAAATTCCATCTCTTCGGATTGCTCTTGCAACAGAGTTAACAGCCGAAGAACAACATCAAAAATATCTCGAAGAACTCGAGATGCTCGACGAAAAGCGCTTAGAAGCTCAATAGCACATTGAGTTCTACCAAGCCAGAATTTCTCGAGCTTTTGATAAAAAAGTTCGACAACGGAGTTTTAAAGAAGGAGACTTGGTTTTAGCCGTCCGACGGCCCATGATCCTTAATTCTAAGAAGAAAGGTATGTTTGAACCCAAATGGGAGGGGCCATTCGTAGTAGAGATAGTCTACTCGAATGGCGCATATCCTTTTATTACCAAGGAAGACGCTCGGCTCATGATGTTGATAAACGGGAAATTCCTAAAAAAGTACTACTCTTAGTACGTTTGGGATAACCCATGTCACAGGAAGTTCCCAAAAGAATATTAATGTGGTATTCTTAGGGATAACGCGGTAGTTACAAAAGGGATAAACAATAAATCCCCGTTTGGACTCTGAATGTCCTCAATGATGGAATCTATCTCATTTTTAGATTAAATTCACCAACTTTCGTGAATAGTTTTGTTGAGACGAGATTCGATCACTTTTATGAATCAATCTTCCCTCACGAAACCCCCACTGGTGTTTGACAGTTCATAATCTTCCACCATAAAATCCCTCACTGATCAAACCAATTGACGGTGAGTCCACCAAAATTCTTATCGGTTAAATTCATTCAAACCATCGCCGTGTTTGTGCAAAGAACACTCGTGTTGTTAAAACACTAACATGACACCCTTTCCGCCAATCTTTGGCAATTTCAAACTTTGCGTGTTAAGTACTGATCACTTGGCATCAAAATCCCCCATCGAGTGGCTAGTACAAATCGGCATTTTCACTGCTATCTGTATTCCACTCCTACTATTTTCTTGGTCAAACCTATAAAAGTTAGGGCTAAAACCAGAATCCCCTCTCGATTCCTTCCACGAACGAGAGGTTCACTTTCAATTGAGCAATCAAACCTATAAAAGTTAGGATTGCCTCAAATCCACTCGGCCAAACCTATAAAAGTTAGGGTCGAAGTCCGAATTTCACTTCGATAAACGAAGAGCTCTTTTCAGTTTAAGCAACTAATCCTATAAAAGTTAGGGTTGCTTAAAGGGGGATCATGTGGGATTCGGCAGGGATAGAGGATCACTGTAGTGATAATCTTGTAATGGAGATTTTGAGATGGAGATCCACTTTTGAGTTTTGCTAAATAGAGCAGGATAGCAATATTATTCCTCTTTAGTTTTGGGAGATAGAATATAAAAGTCTTCCTCTCCCGCTCCGGGTTTGTCTTTACCCTTAGAAAAGACACATTTCTCAACTTCAAATCCGTGCACTTCATGAACGGGGAATTTTATCTCAAACCCTAAAAGAGAGATAAGTCTGTATCTAACACATGCTGCCAATTTAGTCTTTCACCGAATGAAAAGACATCAGAATACAAGTATGGGGACTTTTATCTTGAATCCTAAGAAATGATGAGTCAGTGCCTAACATGCGTTGCCGGGTATTCTATTCCCGTGACAAAGACAAAGTCTATGTATTCAATATCATAACGTCAAGTCTAAGAGAATTTATTCTTTTAGCACAACGTTACATGTGGAACAGACCTATACAATCCGCATGCTAGCCCGATTCAAACAGTAATCGGTAAAGGTACATTAAATCTATTGAAGGCTGAGAATTTGCCAAAAATCTTAAGTCTACATCTAACACATGCTGCCGGTTTAGTCTTTTACCGAATAAAAAGACACCAGAATACAAGTCTGGGGACTTTTATCCTGAATCCTAAAGAAGGATGAGTCAACGCCTAACACGCGTTGCCGGGTAGTCTATTCCCGTAGCAAAGACAAAGTCTATGTATTCAATATCATAGCAGTAAGTCTAAGAGAATTCATTCTTTTAGCACAACGTTACATGTGGAACGAACCTATACAATCCGCATGCTAGCCCGATTCAAACTGTAATCGATAAAGGCACATCAAATCCATTGAGGGCTGAGGATTTGCCAAAAATCCTATGAGCATTGTGACCACTTGGTCCATAATCAACAAAGAGAAATCATGATAAAAGATGAGTACACTAAATCAAATACTGGGTCTATACTAATAGATCAAGTCAAAGCATACAATAATAAAGCTCATCGGCCCGAACGCAATCGACGACCGAGAATGTGAAGTTCTAACCTAGAGAGCTTATCTACATAATCCTGCTCAAGCTCAGCCTGTAGATCGGCCCGGACAGAATCTTCAGAGCTACTCAAGATCTTCGTGGCTTCACCTTTTAGCTTCATCAATCTCTCCTGTGCAGATCCTAGTCTCTCTAGAATCTGTCCGCGAGAACTCTCTAAGCCAGCTAGCTCATCTGCAATGATAGCGCTGGACTCCCCAGCATACTTCAGGGCTTTCTTCAGCCTGGCTATCTCTTCACGGTTGGAATCTAAAGAACTGAGTAACTCAGCTCTATCCGTGTCTTTCCTCACAAGACTAGCCATCATCTGTATGATAGAACTCTCATGCGACTGAAGCTCGATACCAATAGAAGATTTGAGGTCACGCTAGTGTGTCAGTTTATGCTCCAACTGAGAAGATACAAAGGAAGAAGCCCCACTAGCCTTCAGCTCCTCTAACTCTCGGAATTTACACTCCAGAATAACAAAGTCAGTAGTGAGAGAATCAGCTAACTCAGGATATCCCTCCTCTCTAAGCATCAACATGTATCGGGCAAGAGAATGCCTAAGCTGATCGGAGTAATATCCTTGATGAAGAAGCTTCTCGATCATTCCGTTAAGGAAGTTGACAAAATAACCAAGGTCCACTCGGAAAATGTCCCTGTTGGGATCAGGATTGGCTAAAAGGGCTAGGACACGCTCATATGGAGATAGAAGAGATCCTACAAGTAATTGTATAGAAGGGTAAGAGACTCTAGAATATGGTGAGAAAATTCAGAGCGAATTATGAGCATACAAGTACCAACAGAGGTCCCTTCAGTTTGAGGTCCTATGCTAGGCTCCGTCAATCCAATCTTAGCAGGCTCAGGAATGGTGGCAGGCGTGATCGTTGACGGTATATTAACTCCTCTAGGTAATTCTGTAATGCCCGTCGGGTTTGGAGAAGATACACCATTGGTAGGCAAGCTGGGGATGCTTGGAATCATAGTCGTATCAGTCATGACGGCTAGTCCTATGATTACAATTCTTTATTAGTCAAATAGAGATTTGAACAAAAGAAAAGAATGACGATGGAGGGGATTACATGCATACCTGTAGATCTACCACCCTCTGGTAAACTAGGAAAACCAAAAATCATAGCCGTATCAGTCCCAATGGCTGGTCCTATAATTAGAACTCCTTATCAGTCAAATGGAGGTTGTGACGAATTATAATATCAGAGATTAGATGCATACCTACAGATGAACCACCTTCAAGGGATGGTCCTGCAGCCTCTCTGGTAGCCTGCTCTACCAACATCTTAACAAGCAATCTAGTGTCGGATCCCGAGAAACTCGGTGCTGAGACATACATGTGTTCGTTGAATCCTCCAAGATCCATACCATGAAAAGTCTCATCCTCAACTGGTCTCTCTAGCGTGATGCCCAAACAAGAGTTTAAGTGCTGGATGTATATAAAAAAAAGGGAGGAAGAAACTCAGATTTACCTACGGTAGTGGTAGAAGGCTCTTCTGCCCTAATATTCGCGCCCGCGTTCTTTAATTTGTCTAAAAGAGAATGAAGCACAGAAGTGATTAAAGGGGGAACAAATTACGAATTGCCTAACTCCTTTAACTGCTGCTTAAATAGTGTATTACCGAGGTTAGATATACATGGGCATAGAATCCTTGGCTCAACGCTATCAGCCTGCGTAGCATCTCTGTTTGCTTCAACATCCATAGGCTCATCACGAATGACATTGTACATTTGCTACACAAAGCTTGAGCTATCCAAATGGCCAGGATCAGAGAATACAGAGTCAGGTAGAAGTTCACCTCTGTCATGGCTTCCTGAAACATGGAACATGATTAGATTCAGGAAATCCAAAAGAGCACTATTTTAAAGTAGTTAAGATAGTAGAGCATTACCTTGTTCTCCGCCAGTAGTACCTTGTAACTCTGCTCCGCAGGTACATTGACCAATATGCGACTTATGAGCGGTCTTCTTCCGCTTTGGAAGACAAATCCCTACAGGACCAGCAGGTCACTCATGCGTAGACTTAGTACGCATCTCAACCTGTGCAGAAGCCTCGATGCTGGGCCGTGATCTCGCATAATGAAAAATAAGGGGCTCGTGCTCGTCAACCATCCTACCTGGAGTGACAAGACTCATCTTGTTAGGATAAGTAAACAAGACCTTTCGTTCCGGCTTTTGAAAATCCAGTCAAGATCTAGAAAGGGTATAACGTTAATGCCAATGAGAAAATGCTAGATCCATTAATTCCGAAAAGAAAGAGTCTGACAGACCTGTATCAGATTTTTCCTCATCGGTATCCATGTCCATAAATTCTTCCTCAGAAGTTTCATCCTCATCATCCATAGGAAGGAGTTCTTCATCATCCTCCATCTTGTCTCTGCCCGGACGGGAGGGTTTGGCAGGTTTCTTCCTCCACTTCTTCGAAAGCTCAGCCTTATGAGCAGCCTTGATAGTAGTTTGAACTAAGTGCTCAGCCTCTAACTCGGAGAGGCTCTTCACATCTAAAAGCTCATTGGCAGAAAGGAGCCACTTGCAGTTGAGGAAAGTAAGCAACGATTTACGCTTAGATGAAGGAAGAGTGAAATAGGCTCCAGTACAGCCCATCATAGTCCAAAGCCATGCTCGGACGCCGTCAATAAGACCCCCCTCGATCCTCAAGCCCCGGCTCGAATTCTCAACATATAGTTGGGTATAACCGAACTAGCAAGCAAAACGACACAGAAGATAAGGCTCATAAGGCTCTATATGGAAACGACCCTTCACCCGAAGGACGAGATATCCAACGCGAATGTTCACCAACCAACGGAAGCAACCAGTGTCAAGAGAAGTTCGACCGGCCCTTGATTTCTCCTCATCAATCTACATGTCGTCATAACGGCCCGAGAAGTGGGGAAAACACTTGAAGAACTCCCAGCTCTTGCGAACTTGAAGCTCTCGCTATACATCAGTGAATGTCTTCCCAAACCACTTACTCCTCTCTAACAGCTGCACAAAAGGAACGGAAGCATCAACAGTACTAGGCGCCGACATCAAATCAGGGCGGTGAAGAATGAGCCACACCATCAGATATGTATACGGGAGCTCAACCTTTACAGAAAGAAGTTTGGTCGACGGTTTAGAATCCACATGTGTAAGACTATCGACCAAATACCTAAGCCCACAATGAATGCCGGCAACCATCGTCGGAAGCAGGGAAAGCTCCTTCCCGTGAGCTAACTGAACGGCGGGGAGGAGAACCTCAATAAGTAAGGCATCAGAAAATTGATATGGAACGACGCACTTCTTCAACCAGAGGGCGAGATAGCCTGCCAGCAGAGTCCTTGGCCAATCGACTTCTGGGCATGACAAATGAATGTTCAAAACTTGGTCCCCGTAGGGAAATCTCCCTCAGTGCCAGCGATAGTAAAGGAACAAGCTTCGGCCCTCTCAATTAACTCATTAATGGCAGAAGGTGTCAAAGGGGCCAACTCACAAACAGCCTCTCCCGAACTACTCTCCAAATGCTGGAATAAATAATCAGCAAACTGCTTCAGACTGACCTGCCTCTTCCTCTTCGCTAGAGGACTCACTTTGATTAGAGATGTGTGATAATGACACGTAAGGTCCCAAAGCGTGTCGTACATACCAGGAGAATCTTTCTTTAGCCACTCTAACTACAGGTTTGAGGGAAAGTACTCCTGATATGAATGGTCTCCCATCGGAAGACCAGAAACTTTGTGCATCTCATGCAGGGCTAACCCCAACTCTTCACTGCAAGTCAAGAAAGTGTTACTGTTAGGGATATATGTCTCCAATAACGCTAGGAAATGACGGCTCCTGACCGGGAATCCATACATGGTAGCTCGTATGGGCGCATACAACCCACTGCATTTCAGATCACTCTCCCAACGTCCCAAGACGTAACTGGTCATACGAGTCCACCACTTTTTGGTATTGGCAAATAGGCCTAACCGAAACATCTGAACTCTGTCGGAGGTAACTTCCTCCCAAGCTTGGCCAAACGATTCCTCACGGTAGGGGCGGCTGCTGACACCTTGTCTGGTAGCGCGGTATCAAGGCCCATAATCCCTAGTCGAAGGCCTCGAATATAATTATATCCATCAGAACATGAGATCTTATGATGGGAAATAAATCCACAATGAATTCGGTCATGGTTATCTATAAGATTCCAGGACATCTGTCGCCACACAGCCTGCGTCTCCAAATAAGCGAGAGAATGCTGACGGGGAATAGAAGGAATGTATAGAAGGAGTCCTTCATCATTATTCAACCAGTACTCGTCATCAAGAATCAGCTTAGCCGGATCCTGGATATGGTCTCCAAATAAATAACCAGGCTTCTCTAAAGCCTGAGTGGAAATAGAGTCTTTAGTGAGGGTGGCATTGGTAATCAACTAACACAGTGAACGGTGGCCCCCATCTCGTATCAAGTGATAGAACTCCCCGGAACGACTCTCACCAAACTGAGGGGTCGGACCGATCGCCTGCTTATCGACAATAGAAGCAAAACTCTCTCTACTGTAACCGCTAGTAGCATGGAGAGGAAGGATGTCTGCGGGGAATTCAACTATAACAAAACAAACTTCGAATCAGAAAATTATTCATAAATTATTTAGGGATTGAACTCATCTTAAGGGCTAGCGAGATAGAGCCGCTCATTGAATGATTAGCGAGACGATTCCGAGTGTCCTACATAGGAGGAGCGGTATGCATCATCATGTAAACAACACGGTAATGTACCCCGACCGACGTAGTGTAATACAACACGAAATCACCCCAATATGCCGAAAGACATGAATCAGCCAAGCAAAATACGTCTTTTGAAACATCGATCCCCACGAAGGAGGACGTCGGTTCTTCCCGAATGACCTGCGAAGGGGCCAAACGAGGGCATGATAGAACCACAAGTCATCCTGAAACCTCAATCCCAGCGAAGGAGGACGTCGGTTCTTCCCGAATGACCCGCGAAGGGGCCAAACGAGGGCATGATAGAACCACAAGTCATCCCGAAACCTTAATCCCCGCGAAGGAGGACGTCGGTTCTTCCTGAATGACCCGCGAAGGGGCCAAACGAGGGCATGATAGAACCACAAGTCATCCCAAAACCTCAATCCCCACGAAGGAGGACGTTGGTTCTTCCCGAATAACCCACGAAGGGGCCAAACGAGGGCATGATAAAACCACAAGTCATCCCAAAACCTCGATCCCTGCGAAGGAGGATGTCGGTTCTTCCTGAATGACCAGCGAAGGGATCAAACGAGGATACAGAAAGCATAAAAGCTCACCCCCGTAAGAGGACGCTACGGGAGCCTCCCTCTCACTATACTAAGAAGATGAGCGACTCCTATGAAAGCGTGGTCGGCGCGGAGACATGGTTAACCTGCAACGAAAGTCAACGGATCAGGTACAATCATAAATCCAAGAACCCGAAAATTAAAAGGAAAATTAGGAACTTTGACTAAAATCTTATAAACAAAATTGGATTTTACAGTTGAAATCTAATTAAACCTATGAGTTTTATGCATGCAAACAATGTGTTCAAATTGTATTTAAAACCTTCAAGATCAACTTTTGGGTGAAATACCCAAAATACCCTCATGTTCAAGGTTAAATTTTAGCCACGAACACATTCGAATTTGGCCATGATCGAGGAAAGAAAACCATTGTCCTCAATATCTCACAGTTTCGGCCAATTTTGCAAATAAACCCTTCTACAAATTTCGGCCCAATTTGCACATACATCTCTCAAACTTTTGGTCATGGGCATGTAGTCCAAATTCTACAAATCTCAGCCCTAAAATTTTTCAGCCCTTTTGCAAATAATCTCCTCTACAATGTTTGGTTACCTTTTTGCAAATAAACCCCTCAACAATGTTGGTCTTTTTTGCATAAAGTGCCCATCAAAATTTTGGCCAAATGGGCATGAAATTTCAGTCCACTTTTGCACAAAAACCCCTCAAATTTTTAGTCCACTTTTGCACAAAAGCCCCTCAAAATTTTAGCCCTAGTTTTGCACAAAAACACCCCAAATTTCGGTTATCTTCAAAACCCACATTCAAGATTCAATCTTTTTCACAAAACCCACCTCATGAGGGCAAAAATCTATGATCTTTGCATAAAAATTCATGACATATCATCATTACAAGAATAAAGTCTCAAACTTTCTTGTAAAACCTATGGATTCTTAACTAAGAATGCAAGAAAAGAAAGAGTTCTTGAGGGGAAGCTTACCCAAATCAAGTCTTGAGCTTGAAGATGGATGAACCCTAGCCTTGAGAGGAGAAGAACTTTGACCAAGGAGGAGAGGAAATCCAAAATTCCTTTGAAAAGTTGAGTTTTAAAGGCAAGAATTTTGGCGAGTTAGGAGTTCTAGAAGAGAAGAAACAATGGAGTTTGAATAGGAGGAAGAAGAAGTTGAGGGGGAAATGACTCTTTTTGAAATGTGGGAGTTTAAGAGGGAAATGAAAGTACAAAGCAAAAAAGAAAAAGAAAAAGGGGGGTGGGGGTGGGGTGGGGCCGAAACCGGCCCAAGGGTGTTCTCGCGCTTGCCGAGACACTAGGAGTGTCTCGGTGTGGCCGAGACACTTAGAGGTGTCTCAGCCAAGGCCAAGACACCCACGAGTGTCTTGGCCCAGGTCGAGCCCCCAGGTACTTTTCGTGAAGCTATTTCGCCTAATTTCACCGGTAATTGGTTATTATGATGAAAATTAACACAAAACAACACCGGGCGATCTGAAACCCTATGTTAACGCCGGTTAACGTGCAACCCTAGGTCAATGTCAGTCAATGTGTTGCATTAAAAAGTCAACGCCAGGCGATCTGAAATCCTAGGTTAACGCCGGTCAACGCGTAACCCTAGGTCAACGCCAGTCAACACGTTACATTGAAAGGTCAACACGTAACCCTAGGCCAATACCAGTCAACGTGTTGCATTGAAAAGTCAACGCTAGGCGATCCGAAATCCTAGGTTAACACAGGTCAACGCCTAACTCTAGGTCAATGCCAGTCAACGTGTTGCATTGAAAAGTCAATGCTCGACGAGCCAAAACCTTAGGTTAACACCGGTCAATGCGTAACCCTAGGTCAACGCAAGTCAACGTGTTGTAATAAAAAGTCAACGTCGGGCGGTCCGAAACCCTAGGTTAATATCGGTCAATGCGTAACACTAGGTCAACGCCAGTCAATGCATTGTAATGAAAAGTCAACGTCGGGCGATCCGAAACCCTAGGTTAACGCCGATCAATGCGTAACCCTAGGTCAACGCCAGTCAATGTGTTGCATTGAAAAGTCAACGTCAGGTGATCCGAAACCCTAGGTTAATGTCGGTCAACGTGTAACCTTAGGTCAACGCCAGTCAACATGTTGTAATGAAAAGTCAACGCCGGGCGATCAAAAACCCTAGATTAATGTCGATCAACGCGTAACCCTAGGTCAACGCCAGTCAACATGTTATAATGAAAAGTCAATGTCGGGCGATCTGAAACCCTAGGTTAACGCCGGTCAACGCGTAACCCTAGATCAACACCAGTCAATGCGTTGTAATGAAAAGTCAATGTCAGGCAATCTGAAACCCTAGGTTAACGCCGGTCAACACGTAACCCTAGGTCAATGCCAGTCAATGCGTTACATTAAAAAGTCAACGCCGGGTGATACGTAACCCTAGGTTAACGCCGGTCAACGCGTAACCTTAGATCAATGCTAGTCAACACGTTGTAATGAAAAGTCAACGTCGGGTGATCCGAAACCCTAGATTAACGCCGATAAACATGTAATCCTAGGTCAACGCCAGTCAACACGTTGTAATGAAAAGTTAATGTTGGGCAATCCGAAATCCTAGGTTAACGTCGGTCAACACGTAACCCTAGGTCAACGCTAGTTAATGTGTTATAATGAAAAGTAAACCTCGGGCGATCCGAAATCCTAGGTTAACACCGATCAACTTGTAACCCTAGGTTAACGCCAGTCAACGCGTTGCGATAAAAGTCAACGCAAGTCAATGTGTATTATGACAGAGATAGTTAGTTCTAAGTCAACTCGATGACACGAGCCAAAATCAACTCACCGGTTTTGATTCAAGACTTCGACGATGGCCGGACGATAAACACAGCGCCGGGAGAACTTTAGCTATTCGTTAAATATCAAATAGACTAAAAATCTAAGGAGTCAAGAATCAAATCTAACTATAGGTCCTTTTATACCGATTGAAGGTTGGACCAATCATATCCAAAGTATTTCAAGCTCATCTATAAAAGAAACGAGACTAAAACACTTTGGAGGGGGTATCTGTAGGCATAAAAAATTGCCTATAGGTCCTCGCACGTAGCTCGAGATAGAGAGAAGATGATGAATATCACTATTCGAGTCACAGAAGCTTATTTGACAATGACAAATGCATAAAGTGAGTCGACGGACCATGTGAAGCAACGGAACATCAGAATAACCAAACACGAACTGATCGGGAGCTGCGCGTTGCTTACAAAAGACGAAGCGCCTCTTAGGTCCCGTTTACTCCATATGTGATTCAATCTTGGAATCTCATTGATCTCCTTGTCAAATTTCCAACGCACTTTGAATCACACAATTCTAAGTTCGTACAATGAAATTACGGCGAAAACGGACAGAGCGTGTGAAACTGCGTTCTGGGCCTTGCCGAGACACCCCTTAGTGTCTCGGCGGCCGAGACACTCACAAGTGTCTCGGCCACACCGAGACACCCACGGGTGTCCGCAGACCCGAAAAACTAAATTTTAACGGTTTTAAGCTGTTTTTCGATCGTTAACCGTCTGGATTTATTTTAATTGATCTGATATCATCTAAGAACGTGGTTAAGTGGTTACAACTAAAGATAAGATCGAATTGATCGTCCTTATCCGAAAATAAGGGTCCCTAAGCCTATAAATACAGCCCCAGGGCCTTCATTTTTCCAGATCTAAAATTCTCGAGTGTTGGTGAAGCCTTGCCGAACTGAAGACTGAAGGAGCATGAATTGCAGAAGCGAGGACGAGATCAGAGCGAGTTCTTTAATACGAAGAAGAAGAGTTCTTTAGATCTGCAGTTCCCGTTCCTTATCGTTGAGATTACCCCGTTGTGGTGATCTCGAGAAGAGTAATTATCTCGCTGTTGCCGAGATAATTGCTTCGATTTCTTGATTCCTTTGTGAATCAACGAAGCTTCGAATCTGATCTGATCGCTTGGTAGTCCATGGATATCAACGTCCCTTTCATCAGCCAAGAACCTACTCAAGCAAGAGCCGATAAACGATTCTTGTGTTTATTTTCAAGAGAGTTATAATTTTTATTTTTGTTATTTGAATTCATTGTAAATGAATAAAGTTGTAATAAAATCGATAATGAAGGCGACTTTCGACAAAAACAAGGAGAAGGGGGTTGGTGGACCCGAATAGTGGACTTCGTTCTTAAAGAACTCAAGGAGTCACTTGCTCAGTTTGGCCTCACAATTCTGGTGTTGGCCACCCGATGTGGGATCGTTCAGAGCTATCCCAATTTCTTTGCTATGCTGGTCCGGTACAATCCAGATAGCTGTACCTTCTTCATGCCTATCCGGGAGCTAGGCTTCGCTCTCCACGAGATGCATGTGGTGTCAGGGCTGCCATTTGGAATAATGCCCTATGAGGAGTTCATCCCCACTACTGAAGAGCTCTCTATCTTGAGGATGCAAATCCCAAAGTTTACGCAACATTCTTGGAATTGATGTGCAATTTTAGATCTGCGTTCAAGTGGTAGGGTTACACGGAGGAGGCATTATGCACACTTCCTGAGCAGACTACCTCTTTTAGAATCTGAGTTAGAAAGATGCAGATATGACTCGACTTACTGCATTCTCTTTCAAGAGCATCAAAGCCCGCATTAAGGATTCTAATGCTAGCTATAAGAATAAGTATCCAGAGGATGGATTTGAAGCTGGTACTGAATTCGAGAGCTTTCACTACCAGGCTGCGACTCCCATCTTTGACACTGCTCTCCTCGTTGGCTTTTTAATGATATGGCTAAAACGATGTGTAGTGCCATCGAAGCCAGTTGAGTCCATCTTGGCTGAGGTAGTATACCCAGCTGTTCTTCTAGCCTACGAGAGACCAATGAGTCTCCTTTCTGCAATGGTAGGCTGTATACAGAGTGTCCTATGAACGTTGACTTCAGAATTTGTCGACGTCCAAGAAATAAATGTCGCAAGGAGGAAATCTTAGAAAACTCCCCAGCCTAGCGTACCGGTTCCATACACCTATTTGGTGGCCTGGTTCGTGATGCATTGCCCCTCGTTGATGATGAGGATTACTAAAGATAACGAGAGCTCTGTTCCATTTGTGCAGAGGCTTGAGTCGGCCACATGGACTAATGTTTACATAGTTCAGGCCAGACAGCTCTTGTCCTAAGAGGGCAAATATGAAGTGTTTTGTTGTAGCCCAGATTTTGATGGGGCTGAGAAGGAGGGCACCGGTTTTACAGATGTGGGTTTTAAGGGTTTCTGATCCTTGGAGGGAGGCTTCTTTAGATGGCCCCTCATGATCAGATTAGGTTATCTGGTCTTTTGCCTGGGGGAGAAGTACATCATCGAGCCTTACATGCCTTCTTGGTTCGCTAGGCAGTTTGAGTATGACCAACTTTATGTTGATAACCCTAACTCGGAGTTGGCTCAAATTTGAAATTTGTACGAGGGGGCTCACGCTTGGTATTTCTTCTCTGCTAGAGGGACCCATGCTCGATTTACCTTGCCCAACTCACCATCCACCTGCTCTACTATTTTAGATTTCCGTGACTGGTTTTATAAGGCTTCTCAAATTCCAAAGTATAACATGCACACTTCATGATTAACGAAATCCGAGAGCTTTATGAGTCCAGAAAAGGTTCTACAAGGACTCGTTTGCTGGGAATAGAAGAATATTTATCCTACAAACAAGAAGCAGTCGGAGCTGGAGAAGTCCAAGAAGAGCCACTATCTACCGAGCCTTATAAAGAAGAGGCTCTCAAGGATACTCAAGAAGAGGCGCCAGTTGTAGAGCCTTGCATAAGGAGGGCAAAAGGGAAGCGGGCCCTCACCGCGAAAGAGGAGGGATAATATGAGAAGAGGGTCCACAAGAGGAGACCAATTGATTCGAAGTCTCCCAAGAAGCGGAAGTTTGATCAGGACGCGATGAAGTCCGAACCCATTGTATCTGATCCCATTGTGTTCTCGAATGATAAAGAGGATGAAGGGCTTGAATCAGGTCCTCTTGTTCTTGAAGAGGTGGAAGTTGAAGGGAAATTGAACGTCGGGGATTCAGAATAAGTCCCTGTGATGGAGCCCTTTTCTGGACAAGCTTCGCGAGAGAAACTTACTTCTGATGCTGCTATCAAATCTGGTCTTACTAGCTCTGCCGGCTTGGTATCTCTTACTGCCTCTTCAGGAATCTTAAAGAAACACATCAAACAGTTAGAAAGTTCGATGAAACTAACCATCAATGTCGTTAGCCTCGGACGAGTTACTTTCAAGCATTATGTGCCTCTCCTGACTAGCTGCCTAGACAGGATCGAGAACCAAGGTGATGTGAAATAGACTGAGCATTGTAGAGAAAGCGTTGCTCGTTTGAAGTTAAACCTGAGGGCTTTTAAAGATTTGCAGCGTGCCGACTTGGTCAAATCTCGAGCGCGCATCACCAGGAGGCCCTTCGCAGAAGTTTATCTGAGAAAGATGCACATATTGCAATCTTGCAGCAGCAATGCGACCAGATCCAATCTGAATTAACCACTTCTTCCACTGACCCTACAGAAGAGGAACTCAGGAGGGAGGTAGCCGAACGAGTTCGGGCAATTCATGAAAAGAAGCTATCAGAATTTAAGTCTAGGCTTATTTCTATCAAATTGATGAGCCCTAGGACTTCAATTTTTGTACCACCCCTGAGGGTAATTTTTATATAATTTTCATGATAAGTATTTGTAATTTTGTAATTATTTAATAATATTGAATGAAAATGATATTGCTTTGCTTTCCATTGCCTTTTCCTTGTGTTTTAACTCAAGATTACGGAAATGTTTAAACAAAATGCCATAGGTGTGATGTTAACTTAGCATAAATCAGAAATTCTCTTTATTATTACTTAGAAATAATTCTAGAAAATTTTAATCGTCAGAGATGTAATGTGATATACAAGCTGTGGAAGGTTTAAATGGTTTATTACTCTCTATTCATATGAATTCCGAGTAATCAACCCCTAGTCTGAGTAAAGTGTTTGCTTGTCCCAAACTTGGTTGGGGATTAGGAAAAAGGGGCTTCATGGCCAACATGTAGTATTTTTTAAGAAATTTCCCATTGATCGGTATCATGAGCCTATCGACTTTTTGGTTAATGAGATGGTATGCTCCATTCGAATAGACTGATTCTATTACAAAGGGTCCTTCCCACTTGGGATTGAATTTCCCCTTAGTCTTGTGTATCATCACCATGGTCGTCTGACTGCTAAGACCAAGTCGCCTTTCTTGAAAATCCTTTCTTTGACTTTCTTGTTGTAGGCTTTGGAGATTCGAGCTTGATACAACTCGATCTGTTGTTGAGCTTGAAGTCGCTTGTCATCCAATACTTCAAGTTCTTAAGTTCTTGAAGGCGCAATCGATGTTGTTCTTCATCCGTCATCCTGGTTACGAGGGTGACTCTTAGAGATGTGATCTGGATTTCCAACGGTAATACGACTTCACAGTTATATACTAAAGAGAATGGGGTGCCTTTTGTAGGAGTCCTCACCATTGTATGATAGGCCTAAAAACATTTGCCCAGCTTTTCGTCCTAATCACGTCGGCTCTTGGAGACAAACGTTTTGAGAAGCTTCATAATGGTCTTGTTGAAAGCTTCCGCGAGGCCATTGGCTGGCGGATCATATGCCGTTGATGAGACACTATGGATTCTGAACTTATCGCAGAATCTCTAAAATTCGTAAATGAAGAACTAAGTTCCGTTGTCATGGACTATTCGTCTTGGTATGCCAAAATGGTATATGACTTGATGTTTGTGTAAGGACCGTGAAATTTTAATACTAGTTAAAATAATTTTTTAGTATTTAAAAATATTTAATTATGATTTTTAAAAGAGTATTTATATTTTTCTCAAATTTCTATAATTTTCTATGATTTATAGTCTAAGTTTTATATTTATTTAAATGATTTAAATATTTATAAATTTATTTAGTGCAATAAATTTTTTTAGAATTTATCCATTGTGTTATCGATACTATTACGTATCATTTTGAATAATATGTGGTATTATTATTATTATTACGTATATTTTCGTATTATACATTGTATTATTAATTGCGTATTATTTTTGTAAATTATTGTATTATTTTAATTATTACGTATCAGCTGTCGTATTAGTATAACCTGTACGTTTTACTGTGTATATAATTATCCCATAATTATTTTATTTTAAATATAAGTAAATATATTTTATTTATTAATTATTCTCTTTTAATTGTACAATATGGATATATTTCGACTATTTCGTATCAACTGTTATATTAGCACAACATATAATTTTTTGTTTGTAGATAATTATTCTGTAATTATTTTAAATTTTAAATACCATAACTATTTTATTTTAATTATTTTATACCTAAACCCTAACCCTAAAATTCTTTATATATATTTAATATTTTTTCTCCTCTCTCTCTCTCTCTCTCTCTCTCTCTCTCTCTCTCTCTCTACTGTTCATCTCTTCCCCGCCGCCTCTCTCCTTCTCTCGTTCTCTCTCTCCCCGCATTCACTCTATCTAGCACCAGCAGTCGTCGACCGTCGGTCGAGCATCGCTCCCTGACCTACCACCTCGGGCGCACCCATGACACCGTCATCGCACCCATCTCCATTCTAACCTTCAGCTGGCTCCTTCTCCCCACCGTCTTACACACACTTCTCCGCAGCCTGAGCCAGCCTCTCCCAAGGCCCTTAACTGTCGGGCCCTGCCTCCTCGACGGACCATCCCACACCCAGATCCAAAACTCCAGCCACCAGTCCCGACAGCCTTCACTCCGATTCGTTTCGTTCTTAGCTCAGCTCTCCTTCCCGTCGACGCGGCTGGCTGCATTCGGTTATTGGAAAGCCGTTCTCCGAATGCTCTGTTCTGCTCCTATATCCTTCCTAAGCCCCATCAAACAACCCTCTTCACCTCATTGACCAGCCTTGCACTCCTCCCTGTCTCTTCATTGATGCCACACAAATTTTTAAAACAGCCAACACCCTGCAGTGAGCTCCTCCAGTAGCGCCGCATCGCTGAGCTCAGCCACTCAAGCTCGCCCGACATACCTAATACCCACCTCCTGACCTCAACACCTTCCTCCATCACAGTCCTCCTGCGTTTTTTCTTCAGATAATCACGTCGCCTCACCACCCGATGACTCCTGCAGATCCGTCCGACCACCAGTCCGCTCCTCGAGCTCCGACGCCGTGCCCTCCGACCTCGCCAACCGTGCCCAGATCTGCACCCAAATTTGCGCCCTCTCTCTACCTCCTTGCCACCACCTCCACGAGTCGCGTCGAGTCCCTCATCTCCTTCGACGTCTGACAGCAACCTCACCTCATCACCGCTGTCCTAAACTCGTCGCCATCGTCGCCCCTGCAGCCATCGCCATCCGGCGATCCCCTCAGTCTAGATCCATCCCCGTAGTGGCACTACACCCTCGTCATTAGACCCCTCGGTCTCGTAGGCAAGATCCCTAATTTTGATTATTATTTATTTTAAATTTTTACATTTATCGTAAATTTATTATGTGCAAGATCCCGTTGCTCAGATTTGAATTTTATACTTGTTAAGAACTATCTGTATATTAGTAGTGATATAATTATTTGTATAGGATTGTTTGATGAATAATATTAGATAAATCATAATAATATGATAAGTAGCATTTTCAAATAATTATGATAAATTAAAAGAATTTATTTCGGTAGCAGAATCATTTTTGGATAATTATATAAATTAAAAAGAAGTTGTTTTGAGAACGGAATCATTTTAGAACAATTATAAATAAATTAAAGGAATTTATTTTGAAAAAGGGATTATTTTAAAAGAATTCATTTTACAAAAGTATTATTTTAAGTAAATAAAATTATTATTTTAGAAGATTCTTTTAGAATAATTTTATGATTTAAATCCTTAGATTTGATTATCTGTTATGCTATGATGTTGTTGCATAGAATTAGTGTCATTATTATCTCTTGGTTGTGTTTGAGAACCTTAGTAGTTCATAACTTAGTGGCCTCGTGCATCATGAACAGACCTAGTGACATGTGTGGGTGTGTTGACTAAATTTAGGTGGTGAGCCCGAGTTTTAATGAGGTTTATGGTTGATTTAAAAAGACGAGAAGAGTTGCGATGGGGAAGTTAATGTTCATGTGATCGGATAAGACTGTTGATATATCTTCCAGACTCACACCAGTGAACCGTTTTACACCGGGGTTAGTTTGTTGGGCCAAGTAAACCGTTTCGCACTTGGTCAGTAAAATCATTTCGTCACCCGAGTTTTGCTTGAGTTCGGATCAGGCCAAAATCAGATTGCGTGTAGTCCTCTCACCGAACCGTTTTGCGGGTTTGGATGCACGTAGGGGATTTGTGAACAGCCAGTTATCTGGTGATATGAGCGTTGACTCTGTGTGAGATATGGACCAACAACATGTTATAGAATGGCTAGTTACATGACCTTGTTACTTAAGGTGATTAGGATTCTTGTGAGATGTAGGCTAGTTGTATTTCTTTTCATACATAGATCGAGGTTAATATTTAATTATCTACAATTTAAGACATATGGTATATACATGAGGGTTTCCTTGTTTAGATTATTTCGCTCGACGTACTACATCTCTTGTTGTAGATTTTTAAGTATTAATTCTATCTATTTGTATGATATGGCTACTTAGATGATTAGTCTGATCGCTAGCTGCATGACCTCGTTACCCGATAAATTAAGGATGCTTTATGTTTATCATGTTTTGGTAGTGAATTTGCATGTTGATTTTGTTGGATTCCAGTTACACGTCCTTTTGTCATTTCTATTATCGTATCATTTTTTGCTTTGGTTTTTGTTGTTCTATTTGTTTTGTGGGATCTTGCCGTGTGCCATGCACGCTGACGTACACCTGTTTTCTCTGGTGTACGTTAGACTTAGAGGAAGAACAGGTTCAGCTGGGAGATCGTCAGGAGCCAGAGGATTCTCAAAAGATTCTCAACAGGAGTGCCTTATAGACGAAGCAGAAGAAGGAGTCGAAGCCTATTCTTTTCATTTATTAGTTGATGGTTCCAGTTACTTTTGTAATTCTTTCTATTCCTTCTTGATCAATGTATTTTGTATCTCTTCAGTATTCATTGTTTAGTTTTGTATAAGGGCATGTTTGACCCGTATATTATGTCTTGGATGATATTCATTGGTGGTATGTATTATTTTATTTTGTGTTGTTCATTATATTCTTGCTATCTGTGATCGGGGACCTGTGACTTCGCATTGTATTTATTTCCAGACGCTTAGCATATTAGATTGAAGAGAAATGGTTATTTTATTTATTCTCCTTAATCTAATACGTCGTGGACTTGTTCATGTTCTGATTCCTGGGTATTTTGAGAAGCGGGGCATGACAGTTTGATAAATTTGATCACGTTTGAAGCCTTAACTTCTTTAAAGGGGTTGCTTCTGCCCATTTAGAGAAGTAATCGGTTACCACCAAGATGAACCGATGTCCTTTGGAAGTTAGAGGAAAAATTGGTCTGACAATGTCCATTCCCTACATCTCAAATGGCCAAGATGCAGATGTCGGATGTAGGTTCCCTGATGCTTGATGAATGAAGTCACCATGGATTTGGCACGCGTGACAATGTTTAGCATAGTCAACGGCATCTGAAAACATCTTTGGCCAATAATAGCCAATTCGTTAGAGATGGTCTTCTAACTTAGCTCTGGGTTGATGAGCTCCACACATCCCATTATGAGCTTCCCTGAGAGCCTCCTGTACTTCTTTTTTAGAGAGGCAACGAAGCAAGACTCCATCATGTGATTTGCAGTACAAGGTTTGAGAGACCACATCGTAATAGAATCGGAGAGCCTTCCGTTTGATGGCGGTGGCTTCCTTGGAATTGTCAGGTAAAATTCCATATAAGACGTAGCCGATATACAGGATTCGCCAATCCCTGGGTTCAAGCTCAATTAAGGTTTCATAGACATCCTTTGCCATTGTCTCGTCTGAGCGTTCTTCTGTGGGAAGTTTGGGGTGATATAAATCATGCCCCGCAACGAATATAGTCATTTCATCATTAGGTGGTAATGCTAATGATGTTTCAAATGAGGCTAAAGCGTCAGCATATGCGTTCTGGGCTCTAGGAATGTATCCAATGAAGAAGCCTTCGAACTTTTAGGCTAATTCCAACACTGGGACCAAGTCTTCATTGCACACTTCATATTCTCCTCAAACTTGATTTACGATGAGTTAAGAATCATCGTAAGCCTTGAGATGTCAAATATTGAGATCTTTGGCAAACTTCATCCCTAATAGAAAAACGTTATACTCGCTACATTGTTGGTGTATGGCTCGATCAAGGAGAACCCTCTTGGGATCACATGACCATTTGGGGAGACAAGTACCACCCCCACTCCAGCAGTGATTCCTCCATTAGGGTTTGCTCTGGACGCACCGTTAAAGAATAGCTTCCTCAATTGTATAACTTCTTAGATTACGCAAGCTTCGGCAACTTTGTCAGGCAAATCTTCATACAACTTGGACGATCCAGATATTGGATGATCAGCTAGGAAACCCTCCAAAGCTTGGCCTTTAACAGCCTTCTGGGGTATAAATTACATGTCATACTGTGATAGGAGGATCGCCCAATTCGCTAGACGATAATTCAAAGAGGATGGTTTCGTCATGAGCACTCTCAAAGGATTTATCTTAGAGATGACGTGGATTGTTTGGCCGACCAAGTAGTATCACATTTTCTGAATAGCAAATACTAAGGCAAGACACTCTTTTTCCACCGGATTATACCAGTGTTCAACTTCCATCATAGTTCTGCTAAGGTAGTAGATGACTTGCTCATGCCCTTGATCATTGTTATGGGCTAACAAAGCTCCAAAAGAATGATCCATGACTCTCACATATAACATGAATGGTTTCCCTAATATTGGGGCCACAAGGATAGGTGGTTGTGTGAGGTTCTCTTAATCTCCTCGAATGCCTTTTGGCAGTCTTCATCCTAAATGAATGAGACTCCTTTCTTCATAAGGCAAGACATTTTTTTTCCACCGGATTATACCAGTGTTCAACTTCCATCATAGTTCTGCTAAGGTAGTAGATGACTTGCTCATGCCCTTGATCATTGTTATGGGCTAACAAAGCTCCAAAAGAATGATCCATGACTCTCACATATAACATGAATGGTTTCCCTAATATTGGGGCCACAAGGATAGGTGGTTGTGTGAGGTTCTCTTAATCTCCTCGAATGCCTTTTGGCAGTCTTCATCCTAAATGAATGAGACTCCTTTCTTCATCAACTTGGTGAAAGGCCGGTAGCGCCCGAGAGATTTGATATGAATCTCCATATGTACACCAATCTGCCTTGCAAGTCTCTGAGCTCTTTGATGTTTCTCGGAGGTGGCATTTTTTTGGATAGCATGAACCTTTTTTGGATCGAGAGAATTCCCTTTAGATGTGACTATGAATCCCAGGAATTTACTGCTAGACACCCCCAAGAACAATTTGGTTGGATTCATCTTTAGTTGATGCGTTCGTATTATGTCGAAAATCGTCTTCAGGTCTGCCACATGATCGCCTCTGTTTTGGCTCTTCACTACAATATTATCCACGTAACATTCTATTTTTTTGCATAGATATTTGTGGAAGATTGTATTCATGGAACGCTGATAGGTTGCACCAACATTCTTCAGTCTGAAGGTCATTACGGCATAACAGTACACCCCCAGTGGTGTTTGTGTTTTTCATCTTCAGGGTACATTTTAATCTGGTTATATCCTTAAAACCCATCCATAAAAGACATCCTCTCATGCCCACAAGTATTATCGATCATGATATCTGTGATAGGGAGTGGAAATTCATCCTTCGGACATGCAACGTTTAGGTCATGAAAGTCGATGCAAATCCACTTCTGACTCAATTGCTTCCATGATCTCTGGACGGAATCGGCGTTATTGTTGTTTAACGGGTTTTGCATCCGGATCAATGTTAAGACAGTGCACGACTACTTTTGAACTCAAGGCCAGACATGTCCTCATAGTTCTAAGCGAAGATATCTATATATTCTCTGATTAGAGATATGAGGTCTTCTTTCTCAGATTGTGATAAGCTCTCACTTTTGAAGATTGGCTTAGGATTGGATCCATCCTCCATGTTGACCTAGATCACCTTATCTTTAGTGGGTGGCTCACGCTGTTTGAAGTGTATATCCCACAAGATGTTAAAGTGTTTGATCCAAGGATCGTTGGTTGATTCAATCAATTCTTGGTCATCTTCTGCATCTTCGATCAGATGACTAGCTGAAACCATGTTCACGGACATGCTTTTGAAGAATGTTTCGATGCTTACATCGGATTCCTATGATGATGTTCTGGATGAATAGTCTTGACATAGACAATTGTTGGATTCATCTTCTGAAAGGGGAGGAGTCGAGATGTAACCTAACCCTCTTCTAGTCTTATGGTAATATTCAGGAGGTTTTCCTTCTGGAGTAGAAAGCCGAATTGATGCTCGTCTTCCTTTCCCAAAATTTAAACCTTCCTATTTACTAAAGTCATAATCCATTCTTCTCATTAATTTAATGGAGTTAGGTTCATGATAATGAAATTGGGGAACTCCACGGTCTTACTTTGAACTCTCTCGCTTGAGTAATTCATGTTTGACCTTACCGAAGTAGATCAGCTTTTGCCCTTTCCTTTTAGACGTGACCATGAAGAAAGCCTTTTGCACATCCTCCATCTCTTCGAATACAGCAAATGATGATTTGAGTGGCAAAGTGAGTGATTCCTCGGCATACAATGTGCACCATGAATCAGTACCTGCATCTATATCAGTCTTTATTTGTTCATATTCAGAGGACACATCAGGCAAGTACGCCAAATTGAAATCTTCATTAATGTACCACTCTCCCTCACTTGGTATATTATTATTGTTCTCATTCTGACCCATTACATCGAAATTCAATTCCCATGGACAATCTTCCTCAGGATCGGGTTCAATGTCAGCTTCATTAACACTGTCGGCGACCTCGTTAGATTGCTCGGGCTCTTGAGAATCTAGGTAGAAGACTGAATCAGTGTGGAAGTTCTCTACCCCTCTAAAAAGGTTGCTTTTTAGTGATCAGGGTTCTAACTTCTCCCTCCTTGTAGACATATTTCATGACCTGATGAAGAGTAGATGAGACAATATGATTCACATGAACCCAAGGCTGTCCTAACAACAAATTGTAAGACGTGTCCATATCTATGATGTAACAAGTCACTTCGGACTTAAGATCTCCGATTTAATATCTGAGTTTGATTTTACCCAGGGGTTGTGTGCTGTTGGCGTTGAAGCTGAAGATGGTTGTTTGAGTAGAACTCAATCGATGCAGGGGAATTCCAAGGACTTGCATGACCCTGTATGGCATGATGCTGAGTACTGAGCCTGGATCAACCTGTACACGGCAGATCTTAGAAGAGCCAATATATCTCGTATAGTACATAGGTCTATCATGCTTGTGTTTAATCTACATATCTTCCTGAGTAAATGATATGCATGACAGACTTCTTGCGGCTTGTAGATACTATACACAAGATTGTCCTTTAGAAGCTTCTGGAACTAGATTAACTTGCATAATAAAGCTCTCCGTGTTCGTTAAAGCTTCAATTAAAGCTTCCCTTATGGTCTTAGACAGTCATAGGAGCTTGTACACGATGATCCTCGCAGGGATATTAGCCAATTGCGCCATGACGTTGAATCGAAAGGGAGTGCTTGATCCTCTCGTCTCATGTTGGAGAAGGTTCTGGTTGAAGCGAAGCTCCTTCTATTTCTCTTTATCGATTGTCTTCTTAGGAGTGAAACCCCCAGCCTCTTGGGCTTGTTCTTTTGCTCCTTGAGCATTTTGGCCATAGTTTTTCAAATATGCCTTCCCTGATCGGGTGCCAGGGTTATCTTTTTGATCTGCCGCAAGAACCATCCTCTCTTCTTCCGAGTCTGTGAGAGGTTTGAGGTAGTCATCATCCTTATTTATAGAGGGGATAATCATATTGGATGACTTAGCCTTGCCTCTCTTTTTCTTGGAGAATGTGCTCGTCCACTGCTGGTCTTCAATTAGATTGGGGTGGACCCACATCATCTCTCCTTTTAGAGTGGTAAGGGGTACCAACCCTTTATCCTTCTGACCGTGTGGGTTAGTATTCTTCATGTACATTGCTCCCTTAGGGATAGGGGTAATGCTGTCTACAGCCACTATGGGAGGAAAATATCCAAACTAGACCGATATCAAATTGGTGGATACGATCTTATGTTCTGGCTTCAGCTTAAACACATTGGCGTCGACCAAATGTTGTAGGATTTCCTTGAAGATAAAGCATTTCCTTGTAGGATGTCCCAGGAATCTATGGTAACGGAAGTAATTGGGGTCGTCTACCTTTCCTGCCTCATCAGGCTTCTTAACTTCGAGGAGCTTCAACTTGTTATTCTTCCAAAGTAGCTGAAATAGAGTGTCCACATGCTCTTCTTTGAAAGAGTACTGCTTAGGCTCTCTCTGTTGATTCGATGCCTTGCCCTGCTTTACAGGTGGTGCTCAAGTGCTAGTACTAGCGTCCAGAGTCTCCTTCCTATTAGATCGAGGAGCATTGCCTTGGTTGCGTTATGCTTGTGGCTTTGGCTTGTTAGCTTCTTCGGCTTTGACTCGGGCACCTATCTCTTTTGTCTTCTCTTCTTGTGAAACCAATTGCTTCTAGGAGTGATATTCTACTACTCCTATTTGAGCCAAGAGATGGGTCTGCAAGTTGTGCCTGCAAGTTTCCACCAGAGTGGATTGTGTCATACCTAATGGGCATCGTAGGGCCATACTCCAGAACCTCTCCACAAAGGTTTTTATGGATTCTCCCTTCCTTTGCTTGGTGGTGAGAAGAGTCAGGACAGAGACTTCTGAGACATCTTCAAAGAACCTGGCTAAGAAGAGATTTTCTAGATCTACCCATTTCTGAATAGACCAGGCAGGTAACTTCATGAACCATTCAAAGGCAACCCCCTTGAGGGTGCCAATGAACAAACGAGTCAATATGGCATCATTCGCTACCACATCTCTAGTTTGTGACTTGAAGTAATAGATGTGTTGGTTCGGCGATCTCGTGCCGTCAAAAGGTTGTAGAGTCAGGGCCTTGAATTTTGGTGGAAAGGGAGCTGTGTCCCATTCTGCAGGATAAGGCCGCACTACTCCGTCATCTTGGAGCTCACTCCTATTGGCAATTGCGTTGAGGCGGGCTCCTAATTCCTCCATCTTGGTTGACTGAGGATTGTGCTCGTTCTCGCTCTCTTTCTCTTCTTCAGAGGTAGACTTTATGCTGTGAGCTTCATGGTCCGAATTCTCATTCACTTTATCTTTGCCTTTTGATGACTTCATCTTTCGGGAAGATTCAGTTTTTTAGACCTTTTCTGCGACAAACTGAGTCATTAGATCTCGCAGTTGATTGAGAGTCTCCTGCTGAGCCTGGAGCATGGCGTGATGTTCATCGATCCTTCTTGCCAGGTCTTCTGAGCTCCTTGTCATGTAAGTAGGATTCCCATGCGTTACAAAAGAACTTGAGGACTGAGACTCTGCGATAGCCAAGTGTTCATCATCAGAAGTTGTTCCTCTAGCCAGTCATTTATAGTTAACAGGAGGATTGGCTCCTTTCCGAGTCTGGTGTATCAGTATATCCTTTCAAACTCATCACAGATTTCTCTAACAGTCGATGTACAACTTATTTCTGAGTCATTAGAGCTAGGAGCCAAGGCTTTCCCCCTGCCGATCACATTGATAGTCACCATAGGATATTCAGTCTTTAAAGCCATCTTCTTGTAGTGTCGTTATCGCTTGATAGGTCGGGCGATGTTTGTCAACCGGTCGAATACCGATTGTCGATGTGCTGAACTACAACGTTGGTGTAGGCATATAAAATTGCTTATAGGTCCCCTAGCATAGCTCGGCACAAACCGACGAACCAACGAGGCGACGAGATCGACGAATCGCACAGAAGCGACGGAATGCATCCACCCGCGTGCAGAATCAAGCTAATGAGTTGAGGAATCAACGAGTCATCCAACCGAGAGCGGACTCGGAGGAATCACGATCGAATCAAGATCAATTTCGGACTCGAACTCAGAAGCAGATTTACTGCCAAATCAGGAATCCAACTTACTGCCAAATCAGATCAACCAATCAGAGTCTCAATCAACCGAATCACGGACAGAACCGGAAACAACGGAAAACGACTCGAAAAAGTCGGAAAACACCGCCCGCGGGGGCTCGGCCAAGGCCGAGCCACCTCCGCGCGGTGGTCCACGGATTAACCCCGGCGTCGGCAAAGAACCCACAAAAGCGAGAGACCGCAAAACAGGATCTCGCGATTCGTTCGACAAATAAGGAAAGTTGTAATTTTTCTTTTTTTTTTCTTTGATTTAATTGTAACCGGATCTAAAAAAGACCGGATCTTTTGTAACCCAAGATGACGATTATTTCAATGAAGAAGACGACAGTTTTCCCCGCGAACAATCTGGCGACCACAGTGGGAGCCGACGATCTCGCCAACGAGATCGATGCGTCGCAGCCGTGGATCGCAATCCCGGTCGTGGAGGAGGTCGAGTACGAGTTCGACCAAGCCAAGTTCGAGGAGTACGTGTCCTCGTCCGGCTCTATCTCCCCCCGCAAGTCCAAGAAGTTCTCCTCCGGGAGAAAAGCTCGTTGGTTTGAAGCTGCTCGGGAAGCCAACGGAGCTATCAACCCAGTTGACGCCAAAGTCGCGTCAGATGAAGTTCCACCGACCTCCAATCAGGTCAACCCAACTCCCGCCAACGCCTCCACTGTTCAGGGCGTTGTGACTCTCTCAAAGAGAGCCCGCCAGAGGCGTCGTCAACGCCTTGCGCGGCAACTCGCTAAGGTGATGAAGTCTACGGATGGATTCCGCTACAACGCGGAGTTGAAGAACAGAAGAGGCAATCAGCCTCAACCACCAGTGAACGGCGACTCTTCCAAGCCGCCAAAGAACGAATGGGTCCGCGTCAAACGGAACCGTTCGACGCTCGAGGAGCGTATTCGCAAGCGCCGCGCGATGTCAGCGCAGGCACGGGCTCAAGCTCAGGAAGCCCGTAGAAAGCTGCAAAAGGAGGTGGAGAAGAAGCCACCACCAACACGCCAAGTCTGGAAGCCTAAGTCTGAAGTGGCGACTCAGGCCAAAAAGCAACCAGTGCAGCCTTCTAAGCAAGGTCAAACTCCGGCGAATCAACCAAAGTCGCCGTTAATCCCAATAACTTCTCCGGGAGATCATGCAGAGTCATCCCGCAAGAAGAAATAAATTTTGGAGCGCCTCGGTCCAGTTCCTGACGTGAGAGGCAAAGCTCCAATTCACGAGCGTTTAGGCCCGATGAAGAAGCCCAGAACGACTCAACATACTGGGGGTCGCCAGCACCTCCAGCATGACAAAGAACTCAAGGCAGCTGCGCGCACCAATTTGCGCATTGAAGTCCAAGAGCACGCCGAAAATTCACGCCCAAACAGGCACGTTTCTAGGCGTGTAACTTTTGAGAGCCCAAAGAAGGCAACTCACCCTCAGATGGAAACATTATCATCTGATATGGTCAATCATTTCAAACAGAATGAGGAATCATAATAAAGATAAAGACAAAAAATCAGGTCCACTAAAGAAAATCAAATCTCAAGGTTCTCAGCAAATAAAATCATACATCAAGCCCATGGCTAAGAACCTGCTGACTGAATTCAGACAGCTTCTCATCATAAGAGCGTCTAAGCTCCTCCTGCAACTCAGCTCTGACAGACTCTTCGTTCGCGGCTAAAGTCCTCACAGCAACCTCTTCTGTCTCAGCCAGTGTCTGCTTCAAGGACTTTTGCATCTTTGCGTCTTCCTTCTCACGGAGTTCTCGTCGGAGCTGATCTATCTGAGAATCAAGCTCCTCAAGTGAAGATGATCTAGTGGCAAGGTCAGCCTCAACTCGATCTATTCGGCCCCGCTGCACCTGAATCTCGAGCTCGGCAACCATCCGAGTACTGCGCCATGTCTGTAAGCGAGCATCCAACTCGGCAGCAACGAATGAAGAGGCACCTGTATCCCGGAGCTCATGAAACATCTGAAGCTCACGCTCTAAGCGATCAAGGTCATCAACCATAGCCGTCGCCAGATCCGGACATCCTATGTCCCTAATCAAATTTATCTTGGAATCGAGGTAGGGCTTAAATTGGCGAAGAGAAAGTCCGTCGTGGAGGAGTTTGCCAATTATAACAGTCAGGGAGGAGAAATAAGAGCGGACTTCTACGCTGATGATGATCTTCTCAGGGTCATTCCCCGATAACAACTCCTTAACGAGGACATGAAGCTGAGAAGGAAGCCCTACACAAAGAAGAGAAATTCGTCAAAAGCCTCAATAAGGAAATGAATGGCTTTGCTCAGTTAATTAAATTATACCTCCTCCCCCTCGAGTCACTGGGGGTGGTGGAGATGTAAGGACTGTAGCTGCATCGACTGGTGGAGTTGGTCGTACAGCCGGCTCAACAGGGTCAGCCTCAACAAAAGCCCCTGTTAGGCACAAAACAGAAACATCATATTATAGTTGCATTAGTCAAGGAATTGGCTAGTCCTATAGTTAGCTTGAGAAGAGGCACGCACCTTCAAAATAACCGTTCCCGGGAGTCTGAGGGAGTACAGACTCAGGAAACATATCCTGAGGCGGCTGGCCATCGATCTGAGGAGAGTCATACATGAAGCTGAACATAGAAGTGTCCATAGGCAGGCCCTCCCCATCGAAGTCATCAATCGAAAAATCTGACATAAAAAGATATAAGGGAAGAGGAAGGAAACTATGGCCAATAGAGACAAGTTACCTCTTGAAGATGTACCTGGAATCACCGAACTGGGTCCTTCATTGACAGACTCCCCAACATGGGCGGTCTCTGCAGGCTTTTCTACCTGGTGCGGTGAGTCAGGCTCACCAGGAGATGCACAATCATCGGGACTCATCTCGCCTTCCTCACGATATCCTGCATAGGATGGGAAAGCATGAGCCAGAAGTTCTAAACGATCAAGAAAATGATCTATAGAATAGACGTTACCTCCGTCACTAACAGGATCCTCATCAGCCAAGTCCATCTCAGATGCTCGTGAATTTGCATGCGGCTTGTGGGCTAATCTTTTCCGCCTATCAGCACGGACAGCAATCGAAGGTCTTGCCCGGGTAAAAGGACGGAATTCGTCGTCACTATTGGTCGCTGTCCCTGAAATATCAAATAGTGGTCAGGAATAGCAACTTGGAAATGCAGAGAAAAAGAAAAAATAGGTGACTAACCTTGCTCCAAATCTGCCTCGTAGTCTTCAGGGTCTCCGCCTGAGGCCTCTCCAGCAGAACTAAAGGCCCTGTGACCTTCTGCATCAAGTCGGCGGGTCTTGCCCTGAGCCCTCTGTGATCGAGCACCGTCCTGGATAACACGAGAATCAAGCTGAGAGGCTTCTTCGGCCACCAACTCTTCGATAGGCTTCACACGGACAGTCTTATTAGCTGCTAGCAACCACTTGCAGCTCAAGAAAGTGAGGTTCAACTGCCGCTCAGTACCTGGGAGACTGAACCTAGCACCAGTGCAACCAGTCACGGTCCACAACCATGCACGAAGACCGTCCACCAGACCTCCATGAGCCCGAAGCTGCTGGCGCGGGTTCCCAACATAAAGCTGGTCATAACCGAACTGGCGGGCGAATCGGCAAGGTAGATACGGCTCTATAAAACACTGATTCCCCACCCGGAAAGTCAGGTAACCCGGCCTAATGTTCACTAGCCAATTAAAGCAGCCCATATCCAGATAAGTCCTATACTCCCTCGGCTTCTCCTCATCAATCAAACACTCGCCGTACCGGCTGGAGAACTGTGGAAAGCAAGTGGAGAATGCCCAGCACTTGTGGACTTGTAGCTGACGCCTGATATCGGGGAATCCTCGGCCCTCCCACTCACCATTCTCAAGCAACTGTAGAAAGGGGACAGACTGATCTATGGCATTCGGTATTGACATCACATCGGAACGATGAAGAACAAACCAAGCCATCAAATAAATATATGGGAGCTCTACCTTAATGGTAGGAATCTGAGTCGGTTTATCATCATCTCTCCGTGTAAAAGCACCAGAAATCTGCCGAAGCCCTCGATGAATGTTAGCAACCATCACCGGAAGAAGCGAAAGTTCCTTCTTGTAGGCAAGCTGAACTGCAGGATAGAGCACTTCCAGTGGCAGAGCGTCACCAGACTGATACGGGACCACACATTTCTTCAACCAGATGGCGAGATAACCGGCAAGGAGAGTCATCGGACGAATCGGTGCGGTCGCATGATATAAGAACGATCTGAATTTAGTCCCTGCAGGAAAGCCGCTCTCGGAACTGCTAATGGTATAGGATTGGGCGTTAGTCTTATTCAGCAGCTCATTAACCTCTGAAGGAGTCAGCGGTGCCAGTTCACAAATAGATTGGCCAGAATGGCTCTCCAGATTCCTGAACAAGTATGATGCGAACTGCTTCAGGCTCACATTTGCTTTGGTCCTCTTCGCTAGGGGCTTAGACTGCGCCAAAGCAATGTGATAATGACAAGTGAGGTCCCATAAGGTCTCGTAGCGGTCGGGCATGCGATCCTTCAGCTGACTCAACTCATGGTTGGAGGGAAAGTACTCCTGGTATAACATCTGTCCCATGGGCAAACCAGAAATCTTGTGCATCTCATGTAGAGCCAAGCCCAACTCTCCGTGCCTGGTCAGAAAAGTGTTGGAATCTGGATTGTAAAGCTCGCATAGGGCAAAGAAATGCTTCGCGCTTGTAGGCAAGCCATGCATAGTGGCCCGAATGGCTGCATAAAGACCGCAAGCATGTAACTCCTCGCTCCATCGGCTCAAGACATACTTCGTCATACGAGCCCACCAAAACCTGTCCAAAGAATGGACCCAACCATAGAATCTGTGGCGCGGTGCAGGCATCTCCCGTCCTAAGATAGCGAGGCGATTCCTCAAAGTAGAAGCAGTGGTGAGGAACTCATTGCGAGGCGGAGTATCTAGCCCCAGTACTCCAGGATGTAGTCCAACAATGTGATCTCGACTCGAACCAGGAACTGCCTGATGAGTAATATAGCCGCAGTGAACGCTCTCATGTTCCTTTGTCAAACTCCACGACATCTCCCGCTTCACAGCTTGGCGCCTGAGCTCAGTCAAAGAACGGTGTCGAGGAATCTTCGGCAAATACATATAACGACTGCCAGTCTGGTAAAGCCACTGCTCAGCCTCAATAAATACTGCATCGGGATCCCTGGTAGAGTCTCCAAACAAGAAGTCAGTCTTCCTAAGAGACTGAACGGAACTGGCATCCTGCACGAGAGGCGCATCTGTGATCAGCTGGCGAAGAGCTTGATGGCCACCTTCCCTCACCACTTGGACAACTTCCAACGACGTGCCCGGAGCAAACTGGGAGGTGAACGGAATGGGCGAAAAGTCATCAGATGTGGAATAATACTCATCACGACGTCCATTCACCGCATGCGATGAAAAAGCTCCGGAAGGATATTCCACTGAAAACAAGCAGTTAAGTGTTTGTTAATTTCAGATATAAAAGGAAATTGAATTCATCTTACAAATTGGTAAGATAGAGTCATTGCCTTATAAAGGGCGAGACGATTTGGCCACATTGCGCATTTATAAGATAGGGTATATCGACAATATATCCCTGCCTTATAAAGCACAATGCAGCGTCAAAACGCCCCCTTTATTATGAGATGTGGTTTTGACCAAGCAAAACCCATCTTTAAAGCGTCGATCCTCACCAAGGAGAATCAAGGCTTTTCCCGATCGCCTCACCAAGGAGAGCAAAATAGGGTAAAAGGACTAAATTGCAAAATTCTCAGAAGAAGAGGGTTAATTTGCAAAATTTCCATAAAGCGTCGATCCTCACCAAGGAGAACCAAGGCCTTTCCCGGTTGCCTCACCAAGGAGAACAACGGGGGGTAAAATGGACTAATTTGCAAATATCCAGAAAAAAGAGGACTAATTTGTAAATTTTCGAAAAAGGTCAAAAAATTGCTCACCAGCATATGAGGGAGGCGCGCCATCAACCGATGCAGCAGGAAAACGACCTCTCGATACTCGCGACATAATGGCCTACAGAAAAAGAATTCAAGAGGTCAGATCTAGAAATAAAAATCACTTTTTTATCCCCTAAAAAGGCGAGCTTGAGGCATCAAATCACTCCCTCAACCCTTATATGCGATCCCGCTATTCCATACACTAGATCAAACATGAAATAGATCAAGATTATGGAGATATACCTGAGGGGAAGCTCGAGGATCCGACAAAAATTAGATCTTGGAAGTGCTCGAACCACGCGCTCGAGGGGCTCGAAGGAAAGTCTAAATATGGAAGTTTCGAGGGATTTCTCAGTCAAGGATCAAAAGGAAGGATGAATCTAAGACGAAGATCGAGTTTTGAGGGAGAACGGAGGCTCGAGGGAAGAGAAATTCAAAAAGGAGGCAAAAAGGGGGGGGCCGGCCCTAGGGTAAAGAAAAAAGAAAAGAAAAAGACCCCCTTTATATAAGGTGGACCGGGTTGAACCAAACCGAACCGAACCGGACCGGACCCAGTTCGAACCAAAATCCAAATTGAAGCCGAACCGAGCATCGAAACGACTTCAAATCGAGCGACGGTTCAGTCCATCATTCACTCACCCCTCTCCCATTTGTTCGGAGGAGTTGGAGGATTTTTTGAGCCGATTTACTGCCTTTTTTGGCTCATTTTAAGCCGGTTCAGCTCATTTAGGCACAAAAACACTCCGAAAAGTATACGAGTATAAACTGCTTCTTAATACTCCAATAAGGTATATGAGTATAAACTATTCCCTATTTTTGGTTTGAGAAGTTCCTGGAGAATATTGTTTATAAATATTCTTAAGGATAACTCAACCACACTACGCCGGACAACGCGTTGTGCATAAAGACTCGACGCCACAATCAATGGTCAGCTCAAAGGAATCGACTTCAAGTTCAGAAAATTCCGACAAACGGTCAGACAATAAATGCAGCACCGGAACTCTTACAGACTTTCGACAAAGCACCGAAAAGCCTGGAGAATTGAAGGAGTCAAGAACAGAAGCCATTCCGAGGTCCCGTTATACCGACTGAAGGTAGGGACAATCATATCCAAAGTATCCCAGACTCTTCTATAAAAGAACGAGACTGAAATACTTTGGAGGGGGTATCTGTAGGCATATAAAATTGCTTATAGGTCCCCTAGCATAGCTCGGCACAAACCGACGAACCAACGAGGCGACGAGATCGACGAATCGCACAGAAGCGACGGAATGCATCCACCCGCGTGCAGAATCAAGCTAATGAGTTGAGGAATCAACGAGCCATCCAACCAAGGGGAAACTCGGACGAATCACGATCGAATCAAGATCAATTTCGGACTCGAACTCAGAAGCGGATTTACTGCCAAATCAGGAATCCAACTTACTGCCAAATCAGATCAACCAATCAGAGTCTCAATCAACCGAATCACGGACAGAACCGGAAACAACGGAAAACGACTCGAAAAAGTCGGAAAACACCGCCCGCGGGGGCTCGGCCAAAGCCGAGCCACCTCAAGGCGGCTCGGCCTTAGCCGAGCCACCTTGAGGTGGCTCGGTGGCCGAGCCACCTCAAGGTGGCTCGGCCAAGGCCGAGCCCTCCGAAAAGTATACGAGTATAAACTGCTTCTTAATACTCTGAAAAGTATACGAGTATAAACTGCTTCTTAATACTCTGAAAAGTATACGAGTATAAACTGCTTCTTAATACTCTGAAAAGTATACGAGTATAAACTGCTTCTTAATACTCCGAAAAGTATACGAGTATAAACTGCTTCTTAATACTCCGAAAAGTATACGAGTATAAACTGCTTCTTAATACTCCGAAAAGTATACGAGTATAAACTGCTTCTTAATACTCCGAAAAGTATACGAGTATAAACTGCTTCTTAATACTCCGAAAAGTATACGAGTATAAACTGCTTCTTAATACTCCGAAAAGTATACGAGTATAAACTGCTTCTTAATACTCCGAAAAGTATACGAGTATAAACTGCTTCTTAATACTCCGAAAAGTATACGAGTATAAACTGCTTCTTAATACTCTGAAAAGTATACGAGTATAAACTGCTTCTTAATACTCTGAAAAGTATACGAGTATAAACTGCTTCTTAATACTCTGAAAAGTATACGAGTATAAACTGCTTCTTAATACTCCGAAAAGTATACGAGTATAAACTGCTTCTTAATACTCCGAAAAGTATACGAGTATAAACTGCTTCTTAATACTCCGAAAAGTATACGAGTATAAACTGCTTCTTAATACTCCGAAAAGTATACGAGTATAAACTGCTTCTTAATACTCCGAAAAGTATACGAGTATAAACTGCTTCTTAATACTCCGAAAAGTATACGAGTATAAACTGCTTCTTAATACTCCGAAAAGTATACGAGTATAAACTGCTTCTTAATACTCCGAAAAGTATACGAGTATAAACTGCTTCTTAATACTCTGAAAAGTATACGAGTATAAACTGCTTCTTAATACTCTGAAAAGTATACGAGTATAAACTGCTTCTTAATACTCTGAAAAGTATACGAGTATAAACTGCTTCTTAATACTCCGAAAAGTATACGAGTATAAACTGCTTCTTAATACTCCGAAAAGTATACGAGTATAAACTGCTTCTTAATACTCCGAAAAGTATACGAGTATAAACTGCTTCTTAATACTCCGAAAAGTATACGAGTATAAACTGCTTCTTAATACTCCGAAAAGTATACGAGTATAAACTGCTTCTTAATACTCCGAAAAGTATACGAGTATAAACTGCTTCTTAATACTCCGAAAAGTATACGAGTATAAACTGCTTCTTAATACTCCGAAAAGTATACGAGTATAAACTGCTTCTTAATACTCTGAAAAGTATACGAGTATAAACTGCTTCTTAATACTCTGAAAAGTATACGAGTATAAACTGCTTCTTAATACTCTGAAAAGTATACGAGTATAAACTGCTTCTTAATACTCCGAAAAGTATACGAGTATAAACTGCTTCTTAATACTCCGAAAAGTATACGAGTATAAACTGCTTCTTAATACTCCGAAAAGTATACGAGTATAAACTGCTTCTTAATACTCCGAAAAGTATACGAGTATAAACTGCTTCTTAATACTCCGAAAAGTATACGAGTATAAACTGCTTCTTAATACTCCGAAAAGTATACGAGTATAAACTGCTTCTTAATACTCCGAAAAGTATACGAGTATAAACTGCTTCTTAATACTCCGAAAAGTATACGAGTATAAACTGCTTCTTAATACTCTGAAAAGTATACGAGTATAAACTGCTTCTTAATACTCTGAAAAGTATACGAGTATAAACTGCTTCTTAATACTCTGAAAAGTATACGAGTATAAACTGCTTCTTAATACTCCGAAAAGTATACGAGTATAAACTGCTTCTTAATACTCCGAAAAGTATACGAGTATAAACTGCTTCTTAATACTCCGAAAAGTATACGAGTATAAACTGCTTCTTAATACTCCGAAAAGTATACGAGTATAAACTGCTTCTTAATACTCCGAAAAGTATACGAGTATAAACTGCTTCTTAATACTCCGAAAAGTATACGAGTATAAACTGCTTCTTAATACTCTGAAAAGTATACGAGTATAAACTGCTTCTTAATACTCCGAAAAGTATACGAGTATAAACTGCTTCTTAATACTCCGAAAAGTATACGAGTATAAACTGCTTCTTAATACTCCGAAAAGTATACGAGTATAAACTGCTTCTTAATACTCCGAAAAGTATACGAGTATAAACTGCTTCTTAACACTCCGAAAAGTATACGAGTATAAACTGCTTCTTAACACTCCGAAAAGTATACGAGTATAAACTGCTTCTTAATACTCCGAAAAGTATACGAGTATAAACTGCTTCTTAATACTCCGAAAAGTATACGAGTATAAACTGCTTCTTAACACTCCGAAAAGTATACGAGTATAAACTGCTTCTTAATACTCCAATAAGGTATATGAGTATAAACTATTCCCTATTTTTGGTTTGAGAAGTTCCTGGAGAATATTGTTTATAAATATTCTTAAGGATAACTCAACCACACTACGCCGGACAACGCGTTGTGCATAAAGACTCGACGCCACAATCAATGGTCAGCTAAAAGGAATCGACTTCAAGTTCAAAAAATTCCGACAAACGGTCAGACAATAAATGCAGCACCGGAACTCTTACAGACTTTCGACAAAGCACCGAAAAGCCTGGAGAATTGAAGGAGTCAAGAACAGAAGCCATTCCGAGGTCCCGTTATACCGACTGAAGGTAGGGACAATCATATCCAAAGTATCCCAGACTCTTCTATAAAAGAACGAGACTGAAATACTTTGGAGGGGGTATCTGTAGGCATATAAAATTGCTTATAGGTCCCCTAGCATAGCTCGGCACAAACCGACGAACCAACGAGGCGACGGACGAGCCAACGAGGCGACGAGATCGACGAATCGCACGGAAGCGACGGAATGAATCCACCCGCGTGCAGAATCAAGCTAATGAGTTGAGGAATCAACGAGTCATCCAACCGAGAGCGGACTCGGACGAATCACGATCGAATCAAGATCAATTTCGGACTCGAACTCAGAAGAGGATTTACTGCCAAATCAGGAATCCAACTTACTGCCAAATCAGATCAACCAATCAGAGTCTCAATCAACCGAATCACGGACAGAACCGGAAACAACGGAAAACGACTCGAAAAAGTCGGAAAACACCGCCCGCGGGGGCTCGGCCAAAGCCGAGCCACCTCAAGGTGGCTCGGCCAAGGCCGCCGAGCCACCTCGGGGTGGCTCGGTGGCCGAGCCACCTTGGGGTGGCTCGGCCATGAGCCGAGCCACCTCAAGGTGGCTAGGCACAGTGCCGGCCACCCCGAGGTGGCCGACAGTGGCTGATGGTGGCCGACACTTCTCTGTTTGCGGCCACTGTCCTGAGAGCCTATAAATAGGCCTAGAGATGTTCATTTTCAGAGGTCGAACTTTCAAGAGCCGAAACTCTGCCGGATTGAAGAGTGAACTCGGAGCTTGAAGACTTGAAGACTTGGACGTACGGATCTGATCCTCGGCGACCATCCACGTCAGAAAAGGCAGGATTTCGAGAGGAAGAAAGAACAGATCTGAGATCTACACGAGACTACACTCCAGATCTAAGCTTGGTCTTAGATCTCGAGATCTGAGCGATTATTCCCTTGGTGGATTAATCCCTCCCGGCTATTATTCCCTTCGTGGAATAATACCCGCATAATCGTGTAGATCCGACCGGATCTAGATCGCGCGGTGGTCCACGGATTAACCCCGGCGTTGGCAAAGAACCCACACAAGCAAGCAACCGCAAAACAGGAGCTTGCGATTTGTTCACAAGAGGAAAGTTGTAATTTTTATTTTTTTCTTTGATTTAGTTGTAACCGGATCTATAAAAGACCGGATCTTTGTAATCCAAGATGACAATCATATCAATGAAAAAGAAAACAGTTTTCCACGCGAACAGTTGGCATTCTGAGAGGACCGTAGAAATGAGCCGCTCACATTAACATGAATGAGCTACTTGTTCCACCGGTCTTTCTCTCGAAAGAAGTTCCCGTAAGTCAGAGACTTAGGAAGGATCTCTCACAGAGCACGATGTTGGATTTGGAACCCCCTGTCCTTCAGTGGATGAGATTGATTCTTAGCAAACATGAATTTTGAATCCATGTTGATCGTTTCTAACACGGCGAATCACATCATGTACTGAAGAAGGAACACGAGGGTCATGTTCTATTTGATTAACGTTAGACCCAAGTCTGCATTTTGTTGGTGAAATGCTCCCTTGAGGGTAGCATTCCTGTTGATTAATGCAGTCTTAAGATCCGCGTTTTGGGTCTAGAACACACTCTTGAGAGTTGCGTTCTATTTTGAAAATGTTCCCCTGAAGGTTGCATTTTGATGTAGAAACGCGTCCTTGAGGATTGCGTTTTGATGTTGGAACGCGTTCTTGAGGACCGCGTTCAGCTATTGAAACACGTACCTAAGAACTGTGTTTTGATTTTGGAATGTGCCCATGTAGGCTACATTTTAGGTTGATCATGTGAGGCTCATACTTGGGATCATCAATGCAAGGCTTGCATTCTGATGCGAAAATGCAGCGCCCAAGTTGAGGCTCTCGAACGCGGAGTTCGCATTGATTGAGAGATCGACTCTCTCGGAGATAGCCTCACTGCAAGGATCTTCTCCTCCATCGGGCGACATTCTTCTTGTCCTATTTAAGGCCTTTGCAACGATATCATTTGCGTTGACAGAGCTTGTCGCCGCGATGGGCCTCTTCTGACCCGATACACGTCGATTTGACGCAGTCGTGAGATTTTCGACTCGTTTGACGAGTCCAGCAGAGGCCGAGCCTACTCCTTCAGAGGAGAGGCTGTTCGAGCTATGTAATCCAAAAGGGAGGGCCTCCTTTGGTGGTTCAACAATAGTTTTGGTCTCTTTGGAGACCACGCGGACCTTGCGCATAACCTTGGGTCTAAGGGATCCAGAGGAGAGTACCTCTTCGTACTTAGCTTGATCAAACTCCATGATGAGAGTCTCGATCGTTGTTCCAACGAGTTTGACATCAGATTGTGTCACCACTTCTTTATCTGTGAAACTTATCCCCAGCGGAGTCGTCATCTTTTGTTTGGTGGAAAAATTGAAAAAAGAAAATAGAGAATTGAATTTGTATTATTCTCTCTAACAGACTTAGAAAAAGAATTAATTACAATCCTCTTAATATATTCCCTCTCTAACAAACTTAGAAAAAGAAATTACATTCTTCTTGTATCGAATTCCCAATTTACAAAAGAGAGAAAGATCGATGGAGATCCTTCCCTTTATTTAAACTGGGTTCTTCTTAGTGTCGATGGAATACCTCCCTCGATGTTCGTGTCGAGTTTGATTTTTGTTGACGATCTGAATGCTTCACATCATGAAACATTGTCTTCCTCTTGATTGATATCGAGGAGAACTTGCGTGGCAAGTTTGAAAGGAGCTCTTAATGAGTTTTAAAACTCAGAGCAAGTTTAAACTCTGTAAAAGAGTTGATTTGAACCGAAAATCGGTTTTAAGCCAAGTACCAAAGCTCCTTGAAGAATACTCTCGGTGGATGAATGCCAAACTTCTTATCCAAAATTCCGATTCGAAAAAGCCCTAAACTCCATTGAGTTTCTGGCATTTATAAGGGGGATTAAAGGGTACAACCACCCCTTAATCCGCTCCTAATTAGGGCAGAAATCCCTCAAATCGTGGGGAGAAAATGATTTCTAGAACCGTTCAGATATGTTTGAATGAGTCAAATATCAAAACTGACGTTCTGGGCACGAACTCTGCGTCCAATGGGAGGGACACAAAGTTGAGATCTGTGTCGGGGCAGAAAACACAGTGGTTGCACTGTGTTTTTGAACTAGGAACGCAAGGTTGAATCTTGCGTTTTGTTCTTAGAACGCAGAAGAGAGTTCTGCATCTTGGATTAAAGAGATTGTTGACTTTTAATCTCTTTTGTATAGCGTTGCAAAAATCATCATTTTGTAATCTTCGCTTTAGCTCTTTGAAATATGGGAATCATCATACTGTAACTCCCGCAGTTGTTTGTAAAGACTGTTAAATCAGAGCTTTTATCGGTTGTCGCAAAGGTCGTCGAATTGTAACATTTCTCAATCTACGTGAAAATCTTCTAACTGTAGCCTTTATTTTCTAATGCGAAAGTTATTTGATTGTAACTTTCACTGTTGAATTGTCAATGTGGAAGTCATCAGATTGTAACTTCCATTGTCGGTGTTTGATGGGGATAAGCTATCTGTAGTATTTTTTAGACAGCCTACATGCATATAAATACTATTCCATTTCAAAAACTTCCCTTGATGATGATCTAATTCTAGATCCATGGCTACTAGTTAGCCTCGTTATCATTAATTGCCTATCAAAACTCTTACCTTTGCTTGAATTTATAGAATTAGAAACTGTGGGTTGATGTATACTTACATCATATCTACCCGCATACTCCTCATATAATCTTTAAAAATGATATTTAATAGTGTTATGATGAGTAAGAGTTGTAATAGTCTAACCATCATCAATATCTATTGTCATGTTCTCATATAAAGAATTTAATAAATTTTGAAGGCCAACATCCTTCAAACATGGATCAATATGAATCCCTAAACCAAAAATAATAGGATTAAGTCTAAAATACTTATTAAATTTACTTTCCATTTCAAAAATCATATTTTCAAAATAATTATTCATATGATAATTAGTAAAAAAAAGTTTGAAGACTTAAAACTTCTAAAGCAGCTTGAGTAATAGTTAGATAATAACAACCAGGTAATAACATAGTAGCTTCATAAAAAACTTGTAACATCTCTTTTACATTATATATAACCGTCCATTCTTCATCAATTATTCAATACATACTGCCAGAGCTAGAACTAGAAGTATGAAAAGTAATAAAACCATTTTCCATTGCTACATTTAACATTGTATAGGTAGAATTCCACCTATGATCAACATCTTTTATAATTAACTTGGGTTTAAAATTTTTTCTTTTACACAATTGTTTTCATCTTTTAGGTCTTTGTTCAGAAGTATTATAAGCATAAGCTATAACCCTAACTTTTACTATCATGAGTTTAATTTTATTAAATACACTTTGAACAATTAAATTTAAAATATGACACATGCATCTAATATGAAAAAGTTCACAATGGCATGACAATAGCAAAGATGATTCGATATGATCTATATCTACATTATTATTACTTGCATTATCTAGTGTAAGAAAAAATATTTATTCAAAAAATTTTAATTTAGAAAGTTCTTCCATTATTAAGTTTGCAACATTGACACCAGTGTGTGAATCTTTAAACGCAATAAAAGAAATAACTTTTTTAAATATTTACCAAGTATCATCAATCTAGTGTGTTGTGATACATAAATAGCAAGTTTGTGCTCTAGATGTCCAAATATCAAAAGTTAGAGAAAATTTACAGTTTAAGCCTTGAAAATAAGAAATTATTTTTATTTGTTCCTCGTGATAATATTTTAAAATATCATGTTAACAAGATTGACGAGAATTTTTTTTTAAATGTAGGATAAAAACCATCTTCTACTAATTTAAAAGGAAGGTTTTTAAGAATTATAAACCTGATGATGCATTTCCTAGCTTTAATTGCATCGTAGTTTTAGGAACCGAGGCTACCGGATGTGGATGATTGAGAGAGTAGAGATTGACATATGTCTCATGCAGACGTTGTCGCTTGAGCTCTGCTGTGTTTTTCTAAATGGTGTTTGAGATGGTTGGTGTTGCTCTTATGAAGAGCTTGGAATATATGGCCGCATAACTCACATTTAGCTTTCTAGGCGATAAGTTTACCTTGTTGATCCTTGGGGACTTCTATTTTCTCAAAAAAATTTCACACATCAGATCTCAGTCTTTTAGGAGCTTTAAGTGTGGCATCTTCACCATCGGATTTGGGATTAACATTGGTAGGAGGAGTAGCTTCTGTAGGTATAGTAGGAGTGGGACTCATTTCAATATCGGGAGTTAGAACTCGCCCTTTATAATCGGAGGAAGCCATTTGATTGGAGAATTAGAGAGTATAAGAGAGAATAAGAGAATATTAGTGAGTATAAAAGAGTATTAGAGAGAAGTAGATGAGTTTTAAATGAGAAAAATAAATGAATACCCCTCTATTTATAGCGATAGCCCTCGCCAAATAACCAAATACCCTCAAAATTTGTTTATTTTGACCGTTTTAGGGGCATTTTGGTCAATTAACCAAAAATAGCTATTACAGGATATTTTTGGCAGACCAGATTATACTGGGTCCGGGCCGGTCTACCCAGTCTTCTTGACCGTTAGACCCGGTTCGGTTAGGGCCAAGTCCGGGCCGCCCTACCAAACGTTCAAAATTTTGACTGTTAGACCCCTAGTCAGGCCGAACTAGCCCGGTCCAACTATTCTCGTCAAGTCTGGGCCTCCGTCTGGGCCAGACCCAGACCAGGGTTCCTCGGCCCAGCCTCGGTGCGGGTTTCGCCTTGGCTCGATCGGGTATGTTTGGACAACCCTAGGTGAACATGGGTTTTTTCTTTTAAGAAGATGTGGGGGAGCATTTTGACTAATTCTGAACATGCATGAGGCTTAGTAATGACTAATCCAAATAAGCCCCTCCCTCAGCTTATGATTTGCATTCCAAATACGACAGGAGTGTAGGCGTCAAAAATTACCTATAGGCCCCCACAAGCGGCTCGAGATAGAGAAAAGATGATGAACATTGCTATTCGAGTCACGGAATATCATTTGATGACGAAAAATGCATGAAGTGAGTCGATGGACCATACGAAGCAACAGAATTTCAGAATAACGAAAACACGAATGAACCGGGAGCTGCATGTCGCTTACAAAAGACGAAGCACCCCTTGTATTCTATTTACTCCACATATGATTCAATCATGGGAGATTGTAGATATCCTCTTCAGCTTTCCGACGCATTCTAGATCGTGCGATTCCGAGTTCGGATGATGAAAATACAGTGAAAACGGACGGAACGCGCAGACCAAGCCCTAAGCCAAAGTCAAAATACCTCTTTGATGTCTCGGCCAACCCGAGACACCCAAAGGTGTCTCGGCTTGTCCGAGACACCCCTTGGTGTCTCGGCTTGGCCGAGATACTCATAAACACCCCTGGGTGTCTCGGCTTGGCCGAGATACTCATAAGTGTCTCGGCCACGCCGAGACACCCACGGGTGTCTGCAGACCTGAAAATTAGATTTGGCTATTTTTGGCGGTTTTCGACCGTTAACCGCCTGGATTTGCACTAACTAATAAAATATCATCCATGAACATGATAAGTGGTTACAATTGAGGATAAGAGGGAATCGACCGTTCTTATCCGAAAATAGGGCTCCGAAGCCTATAAATACAGCCCCAGGGCCTTCATTTTTTCAGATCTAGAATTCTCGAGCGTTGGCGAAGCCCTGCCGAACTGAAGACTGAAGGAACACGAATTTTAAAAGAGAGGAGGAGATCAGAGTGAGTTCGTCAGCACGAAGAAGAAGAGTTCATCAGATCTGCAGTTCCCGTGTTCTTCCCTTGAGATTACCCCGTTGCGGTGATCTCGACTCGCTGTTGCTGAGATAATTGCTTCGGCTTCTTGATTCCTTCATGAATCAATGAAGTTCTAGATTTGATTTGGTCGCTTGGTAGTCCACGGATATCAACGTCCCCGTCACTAGCCAAGAACCAACGCAAGCAAAAGTCGATAAACTATTCTTATGTTTATTTTCAAGAGAGTTGTAATTTTTATTTTTGTTATTTGAATTTGTTGTAAACGATTAAAGTTGTAATAAAATCGATAATGAAGGTGACTTTTAATGAAAATAAGCTGGCGACCACAGTGGGAGCCAACAGCCTCTTTGCCGAGGCTGTCGTGACACAAACGGCGATCAAGATCCCGGTGAACGAAGAGGTCGAATATGAATTCGACCAGCAGAAGTTTGAAGAGTATCTCTCTTCCTTCTCCTCCAGATCTGGCTCTCTTCCCAAGCGTAGGAAGACCTCCTCTTCTGGGAAAACTCGCTGGACTTTAGGCTCGAAGATCCAAGATCCTCTTGCCGCCACTGCACTTACACCTCGCGACGCCCCTCCAGTGTCCAACGAGGTCCAAATTGTAGATCTGGGCTTCCCCTCTAGCAAAAACTTAACTGGTGAAGATGTGCCAACTTTGTCGAAGAGAGCGTGCCAAAGACAACGCCAACGCTTTGTGCGTCAACTGGCCAAGCTTTGGAGCCAATGGATGGGATCCGCTATGATGTGGATCTGAAATCTAGGCAACACCGAGAACAACAATGGTGAGCAAATAACCCCTCCTACAAATCAGAGAAGAATGAATGGGTTTGCATCAAAAGGACCTGCTTTACCCTTGAGGAGCGAATCCGGAAGCACCGCGCATTGCTCGCGCATGCCCAAGTCCTTTTGCAAAAAACAAAAGAAATGCAGAAGGAAGAGACAGTTAAAAAATCGCCCAAGCACAAACGGGTGTGGGTGCCGAAGGCAAAGTCAGCGCCTAAGGCAAAAGTGGATGAAGTTACCATTCGGCCTTCGTCAACTTTAGATCTCGTTTCCTCTATCCCCATACCTCCGACGGAGCCATACGATAGCGTGGATCTCACCAAATTCGGAGTTCACATGAAAGACCACCTTGGTCCTCTCCCCGCACATCAAGGTAAAATGCCTGTGAAGGAGTGTTTGGGGTTGTTGAAAGGTTCCCAATTAATAATTCAGGCTGGGGGTCGTACTAATCCCCCCAATAATAATAATAAAGGGAAGACTCCTATTACCGACCACATTGGATTGTGAGTCGAAGTTCAAGAGCCCGTTAGAGTTTCATGCTCACAAAGGCGTAAATCTAAACGAGTGACTCTTGGAGATGCCAATGAAGCATTGTATCCCTAGAGGTAAACATGTTCGTCCAATGACAACATTATACTTGGGAAGTCGTACCAACACACGATGAGTTACTCCGGTTATCAGACCGGCGAGTTGTACTATCGGGCTGGGGATACGAATAAGTCCCCAAAAAGAAATACCCGAGACATAGACTCGCACTGTCCGTGTGCCAAGATAATCAAGGTGGTGTTGTCAGAATGCTGCTACCCTAAAGGCCCACAAAGGGTTTCGGTGTTTGAAAGAATCTCCACCGGAACATCCGAGGCTAAGCCGAGGTGTTTCCGTAGAAGAAGGTCAACCGACACAAGTAACGAGCTCTCGTGAGTTACTATCAACATGGTCGACAAAGGCAAATCCGTGCGACGCTTCAGCCCTGAACCTTTTGCAGAAGTATCTCAGCGCATGATTTGGCTGCGATCTGGAACTGTTAAACCTAGACCCAGAAGGTCATGATCCTCAGATGACGAAATGTCAGATGCTTGCTCGGCGTTGGCTTCTGATGATACGGCATCCAGTGCAGGATAATCTTACGAATCATTCATGATTAGTACCGATCAAATGGCTAAGATTCTTGAGGACACTTTAGCCAAGCAGAAAGATAATTTTAAATTTGAAATGGAGATGGCTATGCAGGAAATGAGAGATATGTACATCCAACAAATTGTAGCGCTGACGAACCATCAGGGAGAGTCCAGCCGTCATAATAATCCTAATCAGGTTGACAGTGATCGAGAAGCGGACGAGAACGCCAATATGGAAACCCCTCCTATTGATAATAATGCTGGGGGTGGACCCTCAGATGATAACAATACAAAGGAAGACTATGTCACTTCTCCCTGTAATCGCTCGAAGAGAGATATGGGCGTGGATAAGAAGTCGAGGGACTTAGAGAGCAAAATCAACACGTTGATGAGTGCTCAGGAGGTAAAGAAGTCCGGAATACCATGTCCATTCCTGAGGGAATGGGAGTCAATCCCATACCCAGCAAAGTTTAATCTGATTAACTTTACTGTAGGCATCTAAAAATGTCTATAGGTATCCACACATAGCTCGAGACGGAGAGAAGGTAATGAACGCTATTATCTAAGTCAAAGAGGATTATCTGACACCGACCAACAAATCAAGGAACTATTGATGACGTGGCCCGCGTGCTCATCGGCCACCACCAAGTGGCCCGCACACTCATCGGCCACCAAATGGTGGCCGGCCACCAAATGGTGGGTCGCACACATGCAGGCCACTAAATGGTGGGTTGCACCCATGCGAGCCACCACCAAATGGTGACTCGCCCAGTCCCGAGCCACCAGGAGTCTTTTTGACTCCCAAACCTCCCAAAACACGGATTTCGATGATTTTTAAGGATTCTTTCGTCCCAGAACCTCCCCAACTATTTTAAGGTTATCCCTAGACGCATTTAAGTGGTTATTAACTACAGATAATGTTTAAACACAAATTCTTATTCGAAAGAACATCTCCAAAGGCCTATAAATAGAAGCCTAGGGTCTTCTTTCAAGAGGATCTAAAATTGAGAAGGCGAGGTGCTGTCAAATTGTCCAGCTAACCACGAATTTCAGAGGAGAATCATCAGATCTTGGCGAACACTTTTATAAAGAAAGCCCCCTTCGAAAGGTTTGTGATTCTTTCCCCTCCTTTCCTCCGGATTAAACTTGGTTTTAATCTCGAGAAGAGCCACAATCTCGCTTGGTCGTGATTGTCGCTTCCGTAATTGTTTCCTTCGTGAAACAAGAGCGTAATTATACTGTCAATCGGGTTGATCTGCGATGGTCCACGGACTAATGCATCCCCGGCACAGGCAAAGATCCCACGCAAAGCAGCGGGAGATAAACTACTGCTGTGTTTTATTTGATAAAGTTGTAATCTTTATTTTTCGTTGTAAGAAGATCATATAAAAAGATCAACTTTTCTTTCAGTTTGAACTTGTAATCGATAAACAGTGTAACAGGTTCGAAAGCAATGGAAAAGACAACTTTTGACACAAACAAACTGGCAACCACAGTGGGAGCCGACAGCTTTTCTGCCAAAGCTGTAGTGTCGCAACCAAAGATCATCATCCCGATCAACGAGGAGGTCGAATACGAGTTCGACCAAACAAAGTATGAAGAATACTTATCCTCATCTTCCCGATCATCTTCCCCTCGCAGGAATAGGAGAAACTCTACGAGGAAAGGTCAAGGACACTCGGATTTGAAGGTTCAAAACCAAGAACTTCATCCCGCAGCGGCTCAATACACACCTTGCAAAGCGGAAGCTGCTACTAAAAACGAGCTGACCTAATCCAAGAGGGCGCGTCAAAGACGGCGTCAACGCCTTGCACGCAAATTGGCCAAAGCTTCCGAGCTAGTTGATGGAATCCGTTATGAAGCGAATTTGAAGTCTAGAAGACATCATCCACCACGACAGCGAATGGGTGACTGTTCCAAGTCAACGGCGAATGAGTGGGTCCCCGTTAAGAGGACACGTTCAACTCTTGAAGAACGAATCAAGAAGCGCCACGCTTTACTCGCGCACGCAAGAGTTCTGGTGCAAGAGGCCAAGAAATTGCAAACAAATTAAGCAAACAACAGACTGTCAAAGCCACGTCAAATTTGGAGACCGAAATCCAAAACGAGACCAGAAAAAGACCAACTGTCGGCTGCTGGCTCGGCGAGCCACCAAACACTGGCTCGGCCAAGGCCGAGCCACCAGCTGCTGGCCCGCGTCACCGCCAAGCCAATTCGTCTCCGTTTGTAGAAATTTCACCTCCCGCGACCAGTTTCGAGTCTCCGACGGCTCCTGTTTCTGTTCCAGCGACTTCCTCAACTTCAGTAGAACCCCGCGACAACGTGGACCTGTCCTGATTCAAAGTGATGATTACTGATCGTCTTGGTCCTTTGCATAAAGATGAACCCCGTATGGTTCGTCAGACTGGGGGTCGTATGCGATTCTCCAGTAAGTCAAAGATCTCTCTTACAGAGAAAGCACCAGTAACCACTCGCCTTGGACTACGGGTCGAAGTCCAAGAGCCTGTTGGGTCCTCACGCGCACGAAGGCGTGGTTTCAAATGAGCGGCTCTTGAAAATAATGACAGGGCATTATATCCTCAAAGAGAACCCTATTCATCAGAAGACGATAACGTTCGAATGGGAGAATTATGCCAGCACGAAATAGGTTACTCCGATAATTGTATCGATGAGTTGTACTATCATACTAGGGGTATGAATAAATCTCGGAAGAGAAATACCCGGGAAATGGATTCTTGTTTTCCGTGTACCAAACTTATTAAGGCGATATTGTCAGAGTGTAACTGTTCCAAGACCGCCTCGCAAAGGATTTCGGTGTTTGAAAGACTTTCTACAAAAACGCTGAGACACAAATCAAAACGTTGCCGTAAAAGAAAGCTGACCGTTCAAGAACGTGAACTCTCAGAACTCATGATTAACATGGCAGATAAAGGAAAATCCACGAGACGCTTCAGTCATGAGCCTTTCCCGCAAATATCCCAACGATTGACTCAATTGCAAACTGGGGCTATCAGGCCTAGGAATTGTAGGAGAATTCAGAGGGGACAGTCCTCAGATGACGAAACGTCAGACGCTAACTCTGCGATCGCTTCAGATGCCACTGTGTCCAGTACGGGACAGACTCGAGAGTTATTTATGATCACTACTGAACAGATGGCTCAACTTCTTCAAGAAGCTTTGGCAAAGCAGAAAGAGGACTTTAAAATTGAAATGGAGATGGCTGTGCAACGGGTTAAAGACTTACATGCACAACAACTCCAGTAGTTGACAAATCAGCGCAGAGAATCTAGTCGTCGCCCGACTACTAATCAGATAGATAGCGACTCAGAAGTAGAGGAAAATATCAATATCGAGGTTCCACCTGAGAATAAAAATACCGAAGGTATCCTTAACGCTGGGAGTGGTACCAATATCCATCCCCAAAGTCGTCAGAAGAGAGACGTAGGCGAAGACCTTAAGATGAAAGACTTGGAAAGCAAGATCAATACTTTGATGTCTGCTCAAGAGGTAAAAAAGACCGGCATTCCATGTCCCTACCCAAGAGAGTGGGATTCAATAACATACCCGGCGAAGTTCAACTTGATTAACTTCATGCCGTTTGACGGGAAGGGTTCGCCCACACAACATCTGATCTACTTCAAGTCCCACTTGGGTATGATCTCCGGCAATGAAGGCTTGATGGTTCGGTCATTCGTTGGCACCCTTCGCGGGCCCGCCTTTGATTGGTACCGCCGTATTAAACCGAGGAGTATCAATACCTGGGATGACATGGAGAGCTCATTTCTCGACAAGTTCTTCGACGACGATGCCGAGATATCGGTCGGAACACTCTTTGAAGAGAAACAGAAAGACGGAGAGCTCGTTGAGAACTTTGCCACAACAATGCCACAACAATCTTTCCTTAGAAGTGTTAGAAGTTATGGGAGTCGTACCGTCCTACACATGGAAAGAGTTGAAGATGCGAGGAGAGTAGGCCGAACGCTTCCTCCGAAGGAAGAAGGCCGAGAGGAGCCAACCGACGACTAATCCTCCGAACTCAAACTTCACCTCCTGTGGTAAAGGGAAGGCCCCTGCAACTGCTGTTGATGCTAATCAGACGTCACAACAGCAACCCCGAAGACAGCAGAAAGCTTCGGGTTCAAGACTCCAAAAAGAGTATTCCTTCAAGGATGAAGACGTTCCAGCCATCTTCGAATCCCTCCTTGAAAACAACAAGATCAAGCTACCACCTGTCGTAAATCAGGAGGAAGCTGACAACACTGCGGATCCGAAATACTGTGCGTACCACAGGAGGATCCTTCATCCTACCAAGGATTGCTTCGCTCTCAAAAATAGCATCCAAACATTGGTTAAAGCTAGCGTCATAACGCTGGGATAAGCCAAATGAGAATGGCAACACTCCGACAAGTATAAGAGTATAAACTGCTCCTTTTGACACTCCGAAGAGTATACGAGTATAAACTGCTCCTCGATACTCCAATAGGTATATGAGTCTAAACTATTTCCTTTCTTCCACGGGAAGTTCCTGGAGAGTGCCATGCGTGGTATTCTTAAGGATAACCCGATCATGCAGCTAATACAATGATAAACCCAGTTTCGCAAGAAAAGCTGGGGGTGGATGATTCATGTAACGGGAAGTTCCCAGAAGAATACTACACGTTGTATTCTTAGGGATAACCCTACCATTACAAAAAGGTGATAAACACTAAACCCCCACTGTGATTTCCAAACACTCTTTTGCTGAGACGAAATTTGATCACCTCGTTGGATCAATCTTCCCTCACAAAATTCCCATTGGTGTTTGACGACTCACAGTATTCCATCACAAAAATCCCCCACCGATCAGACTAATTGACGATGGGATCACCAAAATTCTTTCCGGTTTAACTCATTCAAACTTCCGCTATGTTCGTGCACTCAACACTTTCATGGTTAGAGTCCGGATATAATGCTTGGAATTTTGATCTGTCAATCTTTGACGAATTGTCAAACCCCTTCGTGTTAAGTCCTTATCACTTGACACTATGAACCCCTACTGAGTGATTTGTACAAGTCAACACTCTCACTATGATTTGTACTCCCACTCTCACTGTCCATTTGGTCAAACCTTCCTACAGTTAGGACCATCATCAAAATCACCTCTTGATTCCTTCAATGAACGAGAGGTCCACAAATCGAGTGATCAAACCTATAAAAGTTAGGGTCATCTCATACTCCCACTGTTTACCTGGTCAAACCTTCTTACAGTTAGGATCACAACCAAAATCCCCTCTCGATTCCTTCAACGAATGAGAGGTCCATTTTTAGATTGAGCGATCAAAACTTCCTACAGTCAGGATCGTCTCAAACCTCCCACTTGGTCAAACCTTCCTACAGTTAGGGTCAAAACCAAAATCCCCTCTCGATTCCTTCAATGAGCGAGAGGTCCACTTTCAAATCGAGTGATCAAACCTTCTTACAGTTAGGGTCACCTCAAACTCCCGCTTGGTCAAACCTTCCTAATAGTAAAGACCAAAACCTTAATTCACTCTCGATAAATGAGAAATTCACCTTTAGTTCGGTAATCAAACCTTCCGACAGTTAGGATTATCCGAATTTTTCAATTCTCGGAGTGGAGATCCCACTCCTAGTTTTACCTTTCCGGATTCTGGGGGTGAAGATCCCACCTCGAGTCTCCTTTCCAACTGGAGATAGAATATAAAATTCTTCCTCTTCAGTGTTGGGAGATAGAATATAAAATTCTTCCTCTCCCATTTCGGGTTCGTCTTTGCCCCAAGAGAAGACACCATCCTTCAACTCCAAAAGCCAGTTTAGTCTTTCACCGATTGAAAAAGACACCAGAATCCAGTCTGGGGTATTTTATCCCAAAGCCTGAGCAGGGATAAGTCAGCACCTGACATGTGTTGCCGGGTAGTCTATTCCCGTAAGAAAGACAAAGTCTACGTATTCAATATCATAGCACTAAGAGAGTTAACTCTCTTAGCACAACGTCACATGCGGAACGGACCTAAACAATCCGCATGCAAGCCCGATTCAAATGGTAATCAGTAAAGGCACGTCAAATCCATTGAAGGCTGAGGGTTTGCCAAAAACCTTAAAGTCTACGCCTAACACGCGTAGCTGTTTAGTCTTTTCACGTGAGAAAGACGAAGTCTACGTATTCAATATCGTAGCACTAAAAGAGTTAACTCTTTTAGCATGACGTTACATGCGGAACGGATTTAAACAATCTGCATGCTAGCCCGACTCAAACGGTAGTCGGTAAAGGCTCATCAAACCCGTTGATGGCTGAGGGTTTGCCAAAAATCCTATATATGCGAAAGTCACTAACGCACCAGCCCCATTAGTTGGTCTCGTGACTTAGACATCCAACAAATTCGGGATAAGATCCACACGTGCAGATAAATCAGCTTTAATAGTTGGTCCTACAGCCCAATATTTGGGACCGCCACGCTCCAACGCCTTAAGAGCTTAAACTGTGAAGACTCCAACAAACGTACGAGTATAAACCGTGTCAATCGCCGGTCAACTCGTTACAACTAAAATCAACGCTGGACAACGCGTTACAGTAAAGGTCGATGCCGGTCAACGCATCAGTAATTTCGCCAAAATAAGGCAAAAGATGATTCCAAGAAGTTCAATTACAATCAGAATTCCCGACGAAGATGATCAGTTCAAAGTCAACTCAACGATAAGAGCTAAATTCAGAAACTTACACATCAACTTCAATCCAAGATTTCGATAACGGTCAGACGATAAACGTAGCACCGGAAGAACTTTATTTATTCGACAAAACATCGAATAGATTGAAGGCTGAATGAGTCAAGAATTGAAGCAGTTCACAGGTCCCTCTACGAGATTGAGGAAAAGGCCTATCTTATCCAAAGTATTTCAGACTCCCTTATAAAAGAATGAGTCTGAAATACTTTGGAGGGGGTATCTATAGGCGTCTAAAAATGCCTATAGGTATCCACACATAGCTCGAGATGGAGAGAAGGTGATGAACGCTATTATCTAAGTCAAAAAGGATTATCTGACACCGACCAACAAATCAACGAACTATTGATGACGTGACCCGCGTTCTCACCGGCCACCACCAAGTGGCCCGCCACTCATCGGCCACAAATGGTGGCGAGACCAATGTAGCTGCACGCACCAAATGGTGCCGCAGGACAGCTGCAAGCCACCAGAATGGTGGCCGCAGCCACAAAGGTGTGCCGGCGGTAGCCGAGCCACCAAATGGTGGAACTAGGCCAGCCGAGCCACCAACATGGTGGCGCAGGTGGCCGACAGCACAGAAATGGTGCGCCAGGTAGCGAGCCACCAAATGTGTGGCCGCAGGTGCCCCGAGCCACAAATGGAGGCCGCAGGTGCGACGCGCACAAATGGTGGCTCGCACCCATGTGAGTCACCAAATGGTGACTCGCACAGTTCCGAGCCACCAAATGGTAAATCGCACAGTTCCGAGCCACCAAATGATGACTCGAATGGTGGCGAGCCACCAAATGGTGACTCACACAGTCCCGAGCCACCAGGAGTCTTTTTGACTCCCAAACCTCCCAAAATACGAATTTCGATGATTTTTAAGGATTCTTTCGTCCCAAAACCTCCCCAACTGTTTTAAGGTTATCCCTAGACGCATTTAAGTGGTTATTAACTGCAGATAACGTTTAAACACAAATTCTTATTCGAAAGGACATCTTCAAAGGCCTATAAATAGAAGCCTAGGGTCTTCTTTCAAGAGGATCTGAAATTAAGAAGGCGAGGTGCTGTCAAATTGTCCAGCTAACCACGAATTTCAGAGGAGAATCATCAAATCTTGGCGAACACTTTCATAAAAAAGCCCCCTTCGAAAGGTTTGTGATTCTTTCCCCTCCTTTCCTCCGGATTAAACTTGGTTTTAATCTCAAGAAGAGCCACAATCTCGCTTGGTCGTGATTGTCGCTTCCGTAATTGTTTCCTTCGTGAAACAAGAGCGTAACTGTCAATCGGGTTGATCTACGGTGGTCCACGGACTAACGCGTCCCCGGCACAGGCAAAGATCCCACACAAAGTAGCGGGAGATAAACTACTGCTGCGTTTTGTTTGATAAAGTTGTAATCTTTATTTTTCGTTGTAAGAAGATCTTATAAAAAGATCAACTTTTCTTTCAGTTTGAACTTGTAATCGATAAACAGTGTAACAGGTTCGAAAGCAATGGAAAAGACAACTTTTGACACAAACAAACTGGCAACCACAGTGGGAGCCGACAGCTTTTCTGCCAAAGCTGTAGTGTCGCAACCAAAGATCATCATCCCGATCAACGAGGAGGTCGAATACGAGTTCGACCAAACAAAGTATGAAGAATACTTATCCTCATCTTCCCGATCATCTTCCCCTCGCAGGAATAGGAGAAACTCCAAAGATCTGATAACTTCACGCCATTTGACGGAAAGGGTTCCCCTACCCAGCATTTGATATATTTCAAGTCCTATTTGGGGATAATCTCCGACAATGAACCTTTAATGGTATGGTCATTCGTAGGTACTCTTCGTGGAACGGCCTTCGATTGGTATCACTGCCTCAAGCCGGGGAGTATCAATAGTTAGGACGACATGGAAGACATGTTTCTTACGAATTTCTTCGATGATGATACTAAAGTTTCAATCGGAACGTTGTTTGATGAGAAACAGAAGGATGGAGAGTTGGTGGAGAACTTCGTTAAAAGATTCCAGAACAAAATGATGAATTGTCGAGATCTGGTCAGTGAAGATTTTATCCTCGAGACTTGTCACAACAAACTTTCACTAGATATACTGGAAGCCATGGGAATGGCGCCATCCAAAACTTGGAAGGACTTAAAAGTGTGAGGAGAATGAGCCGAACGTTTTCTCAAAAGGAAGAAGGCTAAAAGAGGTCAAACGACAACTAATACTCCGAAGCAGAAATTTGTTCCTCGAGGTAAAGGGAAAGCTCAAGCGAATGCGGTGGATGCAAACCAGATATTCAAATTGTAACCACAACAGCAATAACAACCACAAAAGGGGCCTCAACAATCGCAATGGCAACAGAGGTCACAAAAGCCAAAGACTACCGAACCAAATTTCCCAAAAGTTTATTCTTTCAGGAAGGACGAGGTTCCTGGTCTCTTCAAACACCTTGTGGAGAATAACAAGATCAAGTTACCCCTAATCCAAGATTAGAAAGACACCAAGAAGGTTAACGACCCGAAATACTGTATATTCCATAGAGTGGTGCATCATCCTACCAAGGCGTGTTACACCCTCAAGGATAAAATCCAAGTGTTGATCGATGTTGGAGTCCTTTGGGTGAAATCGGCCAAGGAAAAGAAGGTTGGTGCAAATGCTATATCAATTAGCATCAGATCTGTTCCTTTGAACTAGTTCCAGCTTGAGCCCGTGATAAATGTAGTGGTGAAGACCGTCAACAACGATCCTCACAGACAATGCCAGAAAGGACTTGTGCCACACACAGCCCCAAATGACGAGATTCTCTAGGTCTATCCTGATCTGATCGAAGATAAAAAATGGGTTGGGTCATCATCTAAGAAGAAATCAAAGGGAAAATGAAAGTCCTGTTATGGAGTTGCAGCTATTCTAGAAGAAAATGATGAAGGAATTCCTACTTTCCTACTCTTCGAAGATGAGCAAGAGGTCTTTGCTACCAGGAGTGGAAATGAGTACCATTTCAAGTATCCGAGTGCTTCCGATCAATTGGCTAAACAGGGGGTAGTTAATACCATTCCCTCCAAGACATTAGCGGAAATGGGGGTGGTCACGACTCCCCCGACGCCAGTTGAAAAGACTCGGCAAAAGCTAAAGGAGAAAGAGCCATTATACCAAGAGAGCCAGAATCCGAAACAGTCTAGATTCAATCAACCGATTAGGAGAGACAAACCGGGGAGCTCGAACACTCTACAGCACTTTGATATTATAGCACAGTTATCAAATATACCGACTAGAATAACTCTATATGAGCTACTATGTCTTTCGAAGGACACAAGGGAAGCACTACAAGTAGCGTTGGCCAACTCTGACGTTTTCTTGACTTAGATAAAACCATCACCTGAAGAACTGGAGCCTTCAGTGCAGCATTGCGACCTCGTAGCACGCCACCTTTCCTACATTTCTTTTACCAAGGAGGACATGCAAACAAAGAATTCAAAGCATGACCGGCCTCTGTATTTCACCGGGCACATTGGCTCCAGCATTGTCAACCAAATCCAAGTCGATCCCGGTTCTGCTGTTAGCATCATGCCGCTCTGATTGATATACAATCTTGAAATACCGGCCAGTAAGCTGGCCTCTATGGGCACTACGATCTATGGATTCAACACCAGTGGGTCTAGACTATTGGGTAAAATCCGGGTAAAGTGCCAGATTAGAGATTTGAAGTCAGAAGTCACATGCTATGTAATTGACGTAAAGACTTCTTATAACCTACTGTTGGGTCGACCTTGGATCCATAGTAATGTTATAGTCCCTTCTACCCTCCATCAGTGTCTTAAGTATGTAGACACTAATAATGAGGTCAAGACGGTGGTCGTGGATAAGCAACCGTTTAAGGGGTTAGAGAATTATTTTACTGACTCTCTTCTCTACGGTGCAGAATCTGATACTGAACCATCAACCTAAGGCACGGACAGCGGAGAAGAAGCTGATACCGAAGCTGGGTTTGGTCACGATGGTGGTTTTGTACTTAATGATATTATACCCATTGTAATCAATCTTGACGATGGAGAGTCATCGGATAGTAGTTGTAATTGGCAACTTGCCGAAGAAGTAGCAATAAATGATGATTTAGAGTACTCGTTGTGTCTCGATAATATCATAAAGGGGTTATACAATGACCCTAACTTGTATGTACCACTTAAATTATCTTGCATGGTGAAGAAACATGTTCAGGATTCGTTCGGAACAACGCTCGTCATTCCTGCGAAGACAGGAGGTGAAAAAGAAGTCATCTAGGTAAGGGGAAAGAATTTTCAATACCAAATTACTTCTTGGAAGAAGATGACGATGATGATAAACCGGCCCCTCATTTATTCAGATATGACACAAAAGCACGTAATCTCATGGAGAGATACGGATATAACTTCACACTCGGAGAGGGTCTTTGTTTTGGTCGAGGTCCGTGAGTTCCACCTCGTATGGCCTATGTACCGAAAGGGAAACCCAATAACTATTATAGCCACAGAATATGTTTAGGCTATGTCTCCACGTCCGACGACGAGTGTTGTTGGTAGGTCATTGATCAGATTACTAATAAGGGTAAAGATGGATATTCTTCCGACTCTTTAGCCTGGGACTCCGACGCTAGTCTTGGAGAAATGTTCAAAAGGCTAATGTCGAACATGGCTACGATCGACCCTGCTACAATAGAGAAAGAAGACCAAATGCTGACTTGGAAAGACCCTTGGATTCATCACCTAAATATGTAGTACGGTGATAGGTTTGAACAAAGGGAACCGCTTACCGAAGATCAAGTAATCTAGGTGAATATAGGTGATGAGGATAATCCGAAACCGATATTCATTAGCGACAGTGTCCCGCCAAATGAGAGAGAAGAGCTAATTACCCTTATTAGGGAATATATCGATGTTTTTGCTTGGAATTATAAGGATATGCCAGGGCTCGATCCAAATGTGGCAATGCATCACCTCAATATTAAGCCGAATGTCAAACCTATCAAATAGCAACAAAGACGGTTTCCTCCACAAATTATGGAGACAATCGAGTCCGAAGTTAAAAAGTTTATCGACTCGGGTTTTTTCAGGGCGGAGCAACATCCTGAATGGCTTGCCAAAATTGTCTTGGTCCTTAAGAAGAATAGGAAAATTAGAATTTGTATCGACTTTAGAGACCTTAACACCGCCTGCCTGAAAGACGGTTTTCCTCTTCCCATCACAGATATTGTCATCGACAATACGTGTGGATTCGAGAGAATGTCCTTCATGGATGGATTTTTTGGTTATAATCAGATAAAGATGCATCCAGATGATGAAAAGCATACCGCATTTAGAACACTCCTTGGTGTTTTCTGTTACACAGTTATGCCCTTCGGCTTAAAGAACGCAGGTGCCACATATTAGAGAGTCATGTCAAAGATTTTCCAGGAGCATCTCCGAAAGACTGTCGAATGCTATGTGGACGATCTAGTTGTGAAAAGTCGTGACAAGAATGATCACATCAAAGACTTGAAAATGATGTTTGACCTGATGCGGACTCACCAATTGAAGATAAATCCTACCAAATCTTTCCTCGGAATGTCCAACGGTAAATTCCTTGGATTCGTCGTCACCACCAAGGGTATTCACATCGATCCTGATAAAGTGAAGGAAATTAATGAGCTGCAACCCCTGAGAAACCTTAAGGAACTCAGAAGATTACAAGGACTGTTGGCTTATACCCATCGGTTCATCTCAAACCTTTCGGGGAAATGTCAACCATTCTTTAGGCTTACAAAGAAGGGCGTGTCATTCGTATGGGATGATGCTTGTCAAAAAGTGTTTGAGAATATTAAAGAATATCTCTCGAGACCCCTTGTGCTCGTTGCACCGAAATCAGGTAAACCGTTCTTGATTTATGTCAAGGAGACGAGACACTCGTTAAGTGCATTATTTGCACAAGACAACGATAATAGCCACGAACAAGCAGTATATTACTTGAGCTAGACCCTTGTGAGCACCGAATCTTGGTATCCAATGATTGAAAGGGAGTGTCTCGCCTTAGTATTCTCTATTCAAAAGATACGGCACTACTTGGTCAGACAGACTATTTACCTCATTTCTAATGTTAACCCAGATGAGTATTCATGATGCAGCCTGCTTTCATGAATTGGGGGCTAGCGAAGTGGCCCCTGCTTCTATCCCAATACGACCTACACTTTAAGTAATAAAAGTCGGTCAAAGACCAAGCTATTTGCGATCTCTTGGCAGCTAACCTGACTACGGATACTATCGAGGTGTATAATGAACTGCCAGATAAAACCCATGAAGCCAACATAACTTCCCATCAATAGGTGTGGTGTTTGTACTTCGACGGTGCTTCTCGAGCAACTAATGTAGCAAGTGCTCCTGGATGTTCTAAGATTTCTTCCGGAGTTGGAGTTGTCTTAGTTTCCCTGGGAAAACATGTGATGCCTCGAGCTTACTCGCTGACCGAGCCGTGCTCGAATAACGTAGCCAAGTATAACGTGCTGCTTATTAGACTCAGTGTAGGCAATAAAAATTGTCTTTAATCCTTATCAGAGGAGTTTTGAACAAAACTGCTAAAACCTCGCCCGAAATAGCAAAAAAGGGGAAAAAACACTGATAAAAAGGGGGAAAACGCAGATATCTCCCAAACCGTAAGGAATTTGGCGAAACAGAGAAAGCGAACCGAAGCCTTCGGATGGGTTCGGATGGCTCCGTCTCGTTGAGATAGGTGATTTTCATATATAATTCGTCCAATTCTGACTTACTGTTTGAAAGTTACGGCCTATTCTTCGATCCATGCTTAGGAGCTCGCCTGCAGCTCGAATTTCGCTTGCACGATCAAGCTCGCCTGCAAACCCAAGTCTGCCTGCACACCTGAGCTCACCTGCAGACCCAGCTCGCCTGCAAATCCAAATTTGCCTGCAGTCACAAGCTCGCCTGCAGACCCAAGTTTGCCTGTAAATCCAAGTCTGCCTGCACACCCAAGCTCGCCTACAGACCCAGATCGCCTACAAACCCAAGTTTGCCTGTAGTCACAAGCTCGCTTGTAGACCCAGCTCGCCTGCAAGCTCGCCTGCAGACCCAAGTTTGCCTGCAGACCCAAGTCTGCCTGCACACCCGAGCTCGCCTGCAGACCCAGTTCGCCAGCAAGCTCGCCTGCAGACCCAAGTTTGCCTGCAGTCACAATCTCACCTACAGACCCAGCTCGCCTATAGACCCAAGTTTGCCTGTAGTCCCAAGCTCACCTGCAGACCCAGCTCGCCTGCAAGCTCGCCTGCAGACCCAAGTCTGCCTGCAGTCCTAAGCTCGCCTGCAGACCCAAGCTGTAGACTCGCCAGTTCACTATCAACTGCCTACTTGGAGTATGGGAATAGTTACATCAGTGGTCAAATCTCACGAATCAAGAGAGAAAGCATGGCGCTCCTCACCTAACAAGAATAGGGCGGCTGACAGGACCCCCTAAGTGGTCACATCCCACAGAGCATGGCGCTCCTCACCTAACAAGAATAGGGCGGCTGACAGGACCCCCTAAGTGGTCACATCCCACAGTTAGGGCGGCTGGCTCCCTCACCTCTATTAGTGGTCAAATCCAACGAATCAAGGGAGAAAGCATGGCGCTCCTCACCTAGCAAGAATAGGGCGGCTGACAGAACCCCTTAAGTGGTCACATCCCACAGCTAGGGTGCTGGCTCCCTCACCTCTATTAGTGGTCAAATCCTACGAATCAAGGGATGGCCCATGCCATCCCTTACCTATTAAAACCCATCTTCAGCCAACATGAAGGGGGGGGATTGGCTGTTGCATATTCTGCTGGCTAATCTCCCAAAGGTTGAACCTGGACTTTTGCCAAAGGCTCCCTCATTTGAGAACTGAAGCTCCGGCAACAACTTCGATCGGATCGTCCAAGGGAAGCAGACTCGGCACGAGCACCGAGCGAGGAGTCCTATCGCCACCGAGGAACCCACGTTAAACAAGGAGGGCATTCCCTCCGCTTCTGTTGTAAACATTTGATTATTAGTTTGTAATAAGCTATTCTTATCAATACAAACGAAGTTCCCTATTTTCGGGAGATCAAAATTTACACCTACAATCAGCTTTGCTAAAGAGCTAGGGGTCGAGTACCTTGAAGCTTTCAGTGACTCTCAACTGGTAGTTAAACAAGTTCAAGGGGAGTACGAGGTCAGAAAACAGGATTTGATACCATACCATAGGATGGCTGTTGAGATGACGGAATCGATCGAAGGATTCTTCATTGAATACATTCCACGCTTACAGAATGCCTACGTGGATACGTTAGCAACATTAGTAGTATCTCTGGTGCAGCCTCCCGAAATGGAACAGTTCTATACGGTAAGAACTCATCAACTCTTCGTACCAATGTATGATTTAGATGACAGAGAAGAGGATATTAAAGAAGTGTATTCAACTCAAGTTGAGTTCAAACCCCGAGATTGGCGTTTCCTTATCATCGATTACGTCTTGCATAGAATTTTACCAGAAAACGTGAAGGAAAGGGACTCAATCCGACGAAGAGCACCGAGATTCTACTATAACATAGAGAGTCGAACACTATATCATCAGGGTATGATAGTTTACTATTACATTGCTTATCTACTAAAGAGGCAGAAGAAGTCCTTAGGGAGACACACGAAGGGGTTTGTGGTGCACACCAACCTGGCCCCAAACTTTACGATCGTATCAGAAGGATGGGATATTTCTGACCCACCATAATAAAAGACGTAGTTGCGTACACCCGAAAGTGTCATGCGTGTCAGGTACACGCAAATTATATACACAAACCCCCGGAGCATCTACATCCGTCGACTACCTCATGGCCTTTTGAGACTTGGGGAACAGACGTCATTATTCCTATAAATCCTCCATCAGTCAAAGGCAATCGATTCATTCTGGCAATTACCGATTACTTCTCTAAGTGGGCTGAAGTGATTCTGCTCAAAGAAATAAAGACGAACAACGTTGTTACATTCATTAAGCACCACATTATCTATCAATATGGCATTCCAAAGTGAATTATATACGACAACGGTCCTCAGTTCGTCAGTAATGCCTTCATCAAATTTTGCGAGAAATTCAAAATCCAAGACGTCTCGTCGACAGCCTACAATCCCATAGCGAATGGATTAGCAGAGGTATTTAACAAGACTATCATAAAGCTTTTATCAAAACTCGTAAAAACTAATAAACGAGATTGGGATGATAAGCTTGACGCAGCCTTATGGGCCTATCATACCACGATCCGCATGCCGACGGGAGCGACCCCATATTCTCTGGTATACGGGTGTAAAGCCATTCTTCTGTTGGAAATCCAAATTCCATCACTTCATATCGCTCTCACAACAGAGTTGACAGCCAAAGAACAGCACCAGAAACATCTCGAAGAACTCAAGATGCTCGACGGGAAGCGCTTGGAAGCTCAGCAGCACATTGAGTTCTACCAAGCCAGAATTTCTCGAGCTTTTGATAAAAAAGTTCGCCAACAGAGTTTTAAAGAAGAAGACTTGGTCTTAGCGGTCTAACGACCCATGATCCTTAATTCCAAGAAGAAAGGTAAATTTGAACCCAAATAGGAAGGCCCGTTCGTAGTAGAGACAGTCTACTTGAATGGCGCATATCGTCTTATTACCAAGGAAGGCGCTCGACTTATGATACCTATAAACAATAAATTCCTAAAAAAATACTACCCTTAGTATGTTTGGGATAACCCATGACACGGGAAGTTCCCAGAAGAATACTATGTAGGGTATTCTTAGGGATAACCCGGTAGTTACAAAAGGTATAAGCAAGAAATCCCTATTTGGATTCGGAATGTCCTCAATGATGGAATCTATCTCATTTTCAGGATTAAATTCACCAACTTTTGTGAATAGTTTCGTTGAGACGAGATTCGATCACTTTGATAAATCAATCTTCCCTCACGAAACCCCCACTGGTGTTTGACAATTCATAATCTTTCACCACAAAGTCCCTCACTAATCAAGCCAATCGACGGTGAGTCCACCAAAATTCTTATCGGTTAAATCCATTCAAACCATCACCGTGTTTATGCATTTAACACTCGTGTTGTTAAAACACTAACACGACACATTTTCCGCTAATTTTTAGCAATTTCAAACTTTGCGTGTTAAGTACTGATCACTTGACATCAAAATCCTCCGTCGAGTGGCTAGTACAAATCGGCATTTTCACTGCTATCTGTATTCCACTCCTACTGCTTTCTTGGTCAAACCTATAAAAGTTAGGGCTAAAACCAGAATCCCCCTCGATACCTTCCACGAACGAGAGATCCACTTTCAATTGAGCAATCAAACCTATAAAAGTTAGGATTGCCTCAAACCCACTCGGCCAAACCTATAAAAGTTAGGGTCGAAGTCTGAATTTCACTTTGATAAACAAGAGATCTTTTCAGTTTAAGCAACAAATCCTATAAAAGTTAGGGTTACTTAAATCTTCCGATTCTCGGAGTAGAGATCCCACTCTTAGTTTCATCTTTTCGGATTCTTAAGATGGAGATCTCACCTTGAGTTTTCCTTGCAACTAGAGACAGGGTATAAAATCCTTCCTCTTTAGTTTTGGGAGATAGAATATAAAATTCTTCCTCTCCCGCTCTTGGTTTGTCTTTACCCTTAGAAAAGACATATTTCTCAACTTCAAATCCGCGCACTTCATGCGTGGGGGATTTTATCTCAAACCCTAAAAGAGAGATAAGTCTGCGTTAACACACGTTGCCGGTGTAGTCTTTCACCGAATGAAAAGGCACCAGAATACGAGTCTGGGGACTTTTATCCTAAATCCTAAGTAAGGATGAGTCAGCACCTAACACGTGTTGCCGGGTAGTCTATTCCCATGACAAAGACAAAGTCTATGTATTCAAATCATAGCACTAAGTCTAAGAGAATCAGCTCTCTTAGTACAACGTCACATGTGAGACGGGTTTTAATAATTCACATGCTAGCCCGATTCAAACGGTAGTTGGTAAAGGTACATCAAATCCGTAGAAGGTTGATGATTTGCCAAAAATCTCTAGTCTACGTCTAACACACGTTGTCAATTTTGTCTTTCACCGAATGAAAATATACCAGAATACAAGTCTAGGGACTTTTATCCTGAATCCTAAGTAAGGATGAGTCAGTGCCCAACACGTATTGCCGGGTAGTCTATTCTCATGATAAAAACAAAGTCTACGTAGTCCACATCATATCACTAAAAGAATTAATTCTTTTAGCATAACATTATATGCGGAACGGACTTATACAATCCGCATGCTAGCCCGATCAAACGGTAATCGGTAAAGGCACATCATATCCATTGAAGGCTGAGGATTTGCCAAAAATCCTATAAGCATTGTGTCCACTTGGTTCACAATCAATAAAGAAACATCATGATACAAGATGAGTATACTAAATCAAATACTGGATCTTTACTAATAGATCACGTCAAAGTATACAATGATAAAGCTCATCAGCCTAAACGCAATCGATGACCAAGAATGTGAAGTTCCAACCTAGAGAGCCTATATGCATAACCCTGCTCAAGCTCAGCCTGCAGATCAGCTCAGACAGAATCTTCAGAACTACTCCAGATCTTTGTGGCTTCATCTTTTAGCTTCATCAATCTCTCCTGCGTAGATCCTAGTCTCTCAAGTATCTATCCGCGAGAGCTTTCTAAACCAGCCATCTCATCTGCAATGATAGCACCAGACTCCTCAGTGTACTTTAGGGCCTTCTTCAACCTAGCTACCTCCTCGCGGTTGGAGTCTAAAGAACTGAGTAACTCGGCTCTATTCATATCCTTCCTTACAAGACTAGCCATCATTTGTGCGATAGATCACTCATACGACTGAAGCTCGCTACCAATAGAAGATCTGAGGTCACGCCATTGTGTCAGTCTATGCTCCAACTAAGAAGATACAAAGGAAGAAGCACCACTAGCCTTTAGTTCCTCTAACTCTCAAAATTTACACTCCAGAACAACAAAGTCGGTAGTGAGAGAATCAGTTAGCTTAGGATATCCCTCCTCTCTAATCATCATCATGTGTCGAGCAAGGGAACACTTGAACTGATTGAAGCAATATCCCTGATGAAGAAGTTTCTCGATCATTCCGTCAAAAAGTTGACGAAATAACCAAGATCTACTCAAAAAATGTCTTAGCTAGGATCAGGATCGGCTAAAAGGGCTAGGACACACTCATATGGAGACAGTGGAGACCCTACAAGTAATGGTGCAGAAGGGTAAAAGACTCTAGAATATAGTGGGGAAATTCAGAGCGAATTACAAGCGTACCAGTACTAACAGAGGTCCCTTCAGTTTGAGGTCCTATGATAGGCTTCGTCAATCTAATCTCAGTAGACTCAGGAATGGTAGCAGGCGTGATCGTCGATGGTACATCAACACCTCTGGGTAATTCTGTAATACCCGTTAGGTCTGGAGAAGAGACACCACCGTCAAGCAAACTAGCAGTGCTAGGAATCATAGTCGTATCAGTCATGACGGCTGGTCCTATGATTACAATTCTTTATTAGTCAAATAGAGATTTTAGCAAAAGAAAAGAATGAACATGAAGGGGATTATATGCATACCTGCAAATCCATCACCCTCAGCTAAACTTGGGATGCCAGAAATCATAGCTGTATCAGTCCCAGTGGTTGGTCCTATGATTAGAATCCCCTATCAGTCTAATAGAGGTTTCGACATATAAAGAGAATTACAATGACGGATATTATACCTGTAGATCTATCATCCTCAGCTAGACTAGGGATGCCAGAAATCATAGCCGTATCAGTCCCGGTGGCTGGTCCTATGATTAGAACTCCTTATCAGTCAAATGGAAGTTTCAACAAATTATAATGTCAGAGATTAGATGTATACCTGCAAATGAACCACCCTCAAAGGATGGTCCTGCAGCCTCTCTGGTGGCCTGCTCCGCTAATATCTCAACTAGCAATCTAGTGTCGGATCCCAAGAAACTCGGTGCTAAGACATACATGTGTTCACTGAATCCCCCAAGACCCATACCATGAAAAGTCTCATCCTCGACCGGCCTCTCTAGCGCGATACCTGCATAAGAGTTTAAGTACTGGATATATACAAAAAAAAAGAAAGAAACTCAGATTTACCTGCGGTAGTGGTAGAAGGCTCTTCTGCCCAATATTCATACCCGCGTTCTTCAATTTGTCTAAAAGAGAATGAAGCACGTAAGTGAATAAAGGGGGAACAAATTCCAAATTGCCTAACTCCTTTAACTACTGCTCGAATAGTGTATTATCGATATTAGATATACCTGAGCATAGGATCGTCGGCTCAACGCTATCAGCCTGCTCAGCATCTCTGTTTGCTTCAACATCCATAGGCTCATCACGAATGGCATCACACATTTGCTACACGAAGCTCGAGCCATCTAAATGGCTAGGGTCAGAGAATACAAAGTCATGCGGAAGTTCACCTCCGCCATGGCTTCCTGAAACAAGAAACATGATTAGGTTCAGGGAATCCAAAAGAGCACTATTTTAAAGTAGTAAAGATAGTAGAGCGTTACCTTCTTCTTCGCCAGTAGTACCTCGTAACTCTGCTCCGTGAGCCTGCTGACCAATATGCGATTTATGAGCGGTCTTCTTCCGCTTTGAAGGACAAACCCCGATAGGACCAGTAGGTCGTTCATGCGTGGATTTAGTACACATCTCAACCTGTAGAGAAGCTTAGGTGCTGGGCCGTGATCTCGTATAATAAAAAAATAAGGGGTTCGTGCTCGTCAACCATCCTACCTGGAGTGACAAGAGTCATCTTGTTAGGATAAGTAAATAAGACCTTTCGTTCTGGCTTTTGAAAAGCTAGTTAAGATCTAGAAAGGGTATAGCGTTGATGCCAACGAGAAAATGCCAGATCCATTAATTCTGAAAAAAAGAGTCTGACAGACCTGTATCAGGTTCTTCCCCATCGGTATCCATGTCCATAAATTCTTCCTCAGAAGTTTTACCCTCATCATCAGTAGGAAGGAGCTCTTCATCATTCTTCATCTTGTCTCTGCTCGAACAGGAGGGTTTGGCAGGTTTCTTCTCCTGCTTCTTCAAAAGCTCAGCCTTATGAGCAGTCTTGATAGTAGTTTGAAACAAGTGCTCAACCTCTAACTCTGAGAGGCTCTTCACATCTAGAAGCTCGTTGGCAGAAAGGAGCCACTTGTAGCTGATGAAAGTAAGTATTGGTTTGCGCTTGGATGAAGGAAGAGTAAAATAGGCTCCAGTGCAGCCCATCATAGTCCAAAGTCATGCTCGGACGCCATCAATAAGGCCCCTCTCGATCATCAAGCCCTGGCTCGGGTTCCCAACATATAGTTGGTTGTAACCGAACTGGCGAGCGAAATAGCACGGAAGATAAGGCTCTATATGGCAACGACCCTTCACCCGAAGGACGAGATATCCAACGCGGATGTTCACCAACCAACGAAAGCAACCAGCGTCAAGAGAAGTCTGATCGGCCCTTGGTTTCTCCTCATCAATCAACACGTTGTCATAGCGGCCCGAGAAGCGAGAAAAACACTTGAAGAACTCCCAGCTCTTACGAACTTGAAGCTCTCGCTGTACATCAGTGAATGTCTTCCCAAACTACTTTCTCCTTTCTAACAGCTGCACAAAAGGAACGGAAGCATCAACAGTACTAGGCACCGATATCAAATCAGGACGGTGAAGAACGAGCCACGCCATCAAGTATGTATACGGAAGCTCGACCTTTACAGAAAGAAGCTCGGCTGACAGTTCAGAACCCACATGTGTAAGACCATCGACCAAATACCTAAGCTCATAATGAATACCGACAACCATTGTTGAAAGCAGAGAAAGCTCCTTCTCGTGAGCTAGCTGGACGGTTGGGAAGAGGACCTCAATAGGCAAGGCGTCAGAAAACTAATATAGAACGACACACTTCTTCAACCAGAGGGCGAGATAGACCCCCAGTAGTGTCCTGGGCCGAATGGACTTCTGAACGTGACAAAGGAACTTCCGAAACTTGGTCCCTGTTGGCAAAGCTCCCTCAGTGCCATCGGTAGTAAAGGAACAAGCTTCGGCCCACTCCATTAACTCATTGATTGCAGAAGGTGTCAAAGGGGCCAACTCACAAACAGCCTCGCCTGAACTGCTCTCCAAATGCTGGAATAAATAATCATCGAACTGCTTCAAACTGATCTGCCTCTTCCTCTTCGCCAGAGGACTCACTTTGATTAGGGATGTATAATAATAACATGTAAGGTCCCAAAGCATGTCATACATACCGAGAGAATCTTTCTTTAGCCACTCTAACTGTAGGTTCGAGGGAAAGTACTCCTGATACGGATAGTCCCCCATCGAAAGACCAGAAACTTTATGCATCTCATGCAGAGCTAACCCCAACTCTCCACTACAAGTCAAGAAAGTGTTACTGTCAGAGATATATGTCTCCAATAACGCTAGGAAGTGGCGACTGCTGACTGGGAATCCATACATGGTGGCTCGTGTGGGCGCATACAACCCACTGCCTCTCAGATCACTCTCCCAACGTCCCAAGACATAACTGGTCATACGAGTCCACCACTTTTTGGGTGGAGAATAGGCCCAACCGAAACATCTAAACTCTGTCAGAGGTAACTTCTTCCCAAGCTTGGCCAAACGATTCCTTACGGTAGGGGCGGCTGCTGACACCTCGTCTGGTGGCACGGTATCAAGGCCCAGAATCCCTAGTCGAAGGCCGCAAATATAATTATATCCATCAGAACATGGGGTCTTATAATAGGAAATAAATCCACAATGAACTTAGTCATAGTCATCTGTAAGATTCCAGGACATCTGTCGCCGCACAGCCTGCGTCTCCAAATGAGTGAGAGAATGCTGATGGGGAATAGAAGGGATGTATAGAAGGAGTCCTTCATCATTATTCAACCAGTACTCATCATCAAGAATCAGCTTAGCCGGATCCTCGATATGGTCTCTAAATAAATAACCAGGCTTCTCTAAAGCCTGAGTGAAAATAGAGTCTTCAGTGAAGGCGGCATCGATAATCAACTAACACAGTGAACGGCGGCCCCCATTCGTATCAAGTGATAGAACTCCTCGGATCGTCTCTTATCAAACTGAGGGGTAGGACCAATGGCCTGCCTATCGACAATAGAAGCAAAACTCTCTCCACTGCAACTTCTAGTAGCATGAAGAGGTAGGTTGTCCGCGAGGAATTCAACTGCAGCAAAGCAAACGTGGAATCAGAAAATTATTCATGAATTATACAATGATTGAATTCATCTCACAAGCTAGCGAGATGTGGAATCAGAAAATTATTCATGAATTATACAATGATTGAATTCATCTCACAAGCTAGCGAGATAGAGTCATTCATTGATACAATGATTGAATTCATCTCACAAGCTAGCGAGATAGAGTCATTCATTGAGTGATTGGTGAGACGATTTTGAGTGTCCTACATCGGAAGAACGATATGCATCATCACGTAAGCAACGTGGTAATGTACCCTGACCCACGTAGTATAATACAACACGAAATCACCCCAGTATGTCGGAAGACGTGAATTGGCCAGGCAAAACACGTCATTTGAAACCTCGATCACCGCAAAGGAGGACGTTGGTTCTTCCCGAATAACCCGTGAAGGGGCCAAACGAGGGCATGATAGAACCAAATCATTTTGAAACCTCGATCCCCGCGAAGGAGGACGTCGGTTCTTCCCGAATGACCCACGAAGGGGCTAAACGAGGGCATGATAGAACCATAAATCATCTTGAAACCTCGATCCCCGCAAAGGAGAACATCGGTTCTTCCGAACGACCCGCGAAGGGGCCAAACGAGGGCATGATAGAACCACGAGTCATCCCGAAACCTTAATGCCCGCGAAGGAGGACGTTAGTTCTTCCCGAATGATCCGTGAAGGGGTCAAACGAGGATACAGAAAGCATAAAAGCTCAACCCCGTAAGAGAACGCTACGGGAGCCTCCCTCTCGCTATGCTGAGAAGAGGAGCGACTCTTATGGAATCACGGTCGGTGCGGAGACATGGTTAAACTGCAACGAAAATCAACGGATCAGGTACAATCATAAATCCAAGTACCCGAAAATTAAAAGGGAAATTATAAACTTTAACTAAAGTCTTATAAACAGAATAGGATTTTATACTTGAAGTATAATTAAATCTGTGAGTTTTATGCATGCAAACAATGGGTTCAAATCGCATGTAAAACCTTCATGATTAACTTTTAGATGAAATACCCAAAATACCCCTCATGTTCAAGTTTAAATTTTAGCTATGAACACATTTGAAGTTGGCCATGATCGAAGAAGGAAAACCATCATCCTCAATATCTCACAATTTCAGCCAATTTTGCAAATAAAGTCCTCTATAAATTTTGGCCAATTTTGCAAATAGACCCCGCTACAAATTTCGGCCCAATTTACACATACACCTCTCAAACTTTTGGTCATGGGTATGTAGTCCAAACTCTACAAATTTCAACCCTAAAATTTCAGCCACTTTGCAAACAAGTCCCCCAACCAATTTTGACCACTTTTGCAAATAAACCCCTCAACAATTGGTGGTCTTTTTGCATGAAACGCCCCTCAAAGTTGTGGCCAAATGGGTATACAATCCAAGTCCCGAAATTTTAGTCCACTTTTGCATAAAAGCCCCTCAAAATTTCAGCCCTTTTTACACAAAAGTCCTCTAAAATTTCGGCCTTGTTCTTGCATAAAACCTCCCAAAATTTCAGCCACTTTCAAAACCCATCATCAAGATTTAATCTTTGCATTACATATCCACACCACAAGAGTAAAGTTTCAATCTTTCTTGTAAAACCTATGGATTCTTCATTAAGAATGCAAGAAAAAAAAGGAGGGGTTCTTGAGGGAAAGCTTACCCAAATCAAGTCTTGAGCTTGAAGATGGATGAACCCTAGCCTTGGGAGAAGAAGAACTTTGACCGATGAGGAGAGGAAATCCGAATTTATTTTGAAGAGTTGAGTTTTTTTTTAAGGCAAGAATTTCAATGGGTTGAGAGTTCTTGAAGAGAAGAAATAATGGAGTTTGAATAAGAGGAGGAAGAAGTAGTTGAGGGGGGAAAGGACTCTTTTTGAAATTTGGGAGTTTAAGAGGGAAATGAAAGTACAAACATAAGGAAACAAAGAAAAAAGAGAGAAAAAGGGGGGAGTGTCTCGGCCAATGGGCGAGACACCTAGGAGTGTCTCGGCCAAAGCTGAGACACCCACGGGTGTCTTGGCCCAGGTTGAGCCCCCAGGTGTTTTTCACGTTCCTATTTCGCCTAATTTTACCGGTGATTAGTTATTATGATGAAAATCAAGTCAACGCAAGTCAATATATTATGATGGAGATGGTCAGTTCAAGGTCAACTTGACGACACGAGCCAAAATCAACTCACCAGTTTTGATTCAAGACTTCGACGACAGCCAGACGATAAACGCAGCACCGGGAGAACTTCAGCTATTCGTCAAAATATCGAATAGATTAAAAATCGAAGGAGTCAAGAATCAAAGCTAACTAAGGTCTTTTACACTGACTGACGGTTGGACCGATCATATCCAAAGTATTTTAGGCTCATTTATAAAAGAAACGAGACTGAAATACTTTGGAGGGGGTATCTGCAAGCGTCAAAAATTACCTATAGGCCCCCGCACACAGTTTGATATAGAGAGAAGACGATGAACGTCGCTATTTGAGTCACAGAAGCTCATTTGATGATGACAAATGCATGAAGTGAGTTGACGGACCTTGCGAAGCAACGGAATTTTGGAATAACAAAAACACGAATGAACCGGGAGCTGCACGTCGCTGACGAAAGATGAAGCGCCCCTCGTATCCCATTTACTCCACATATGATTCAATCATGGGAGCTTGTAGATCTCCTCATCGGCTTTCCGACACATTCTAGATCGTGTCATTCCGAGTTCAGATAATGAAAATACGCGAAAACGGACGGAACGCGCAGACCGAGCCCTAAGCCAAAGTCAAGACACCTCTTTGATGTCTCGGCCAACCCGAGACACCCAAAGTCTCGGCCAAGCCAAGACACCCACGGTTGTCTGCAGACTCAAAAATCAGATTTGGCTGTTTTTGGTGATTTTTCGACCGTTAACCGCCTAGATTTGCTCCAACTGATAAAATATCATCCATGAATGTGATTAAGTGGTTAAAACTAAGGATAAGAGGGAATCGGCCATTCTTATCCAAAAACAGGGCTCCCGAAGCCTATAAATACAGCCCCAGGGTCTTTATTTTTTTAGATCTGGAATTCTCGAGCGTTGGCGAAGCCCTACCAAACTGAAGACTGAAGGAACATGAATTTCAAAAGAGAGGAGGAGATCGGAGCGAGTTCATCAGCACGAAGAAGAAGAGTTCGAAAGATCTGCAGTTCCCGTGTTTTTCTTTTGAGATTACCCCATTGCGGTGATCTCGAGAAGAGTGATCATCTCGCTATTACCGAGATAATTACTTTGGCTTCTTGGTTCCTTCGCGAATCAATGAATCTTCGAATCTGATCTGGTCGCTTGGTAGTCCACAGATATCAACGTCCCCGTCACCGGCTAAGAACCCACGCAAGCAAGAACCGATAAACAATTCTTGTGTTTATTTTTAAGAGAGTTGTAATTTTTATTTTCATTATTTGAATTCATTGTAAACGATTAAAGTTGTAATGAAATCGATAATGAAGGCGACTTTCAACGAAAACAAGGAGCACCTTATAAAAGTTAGAGCCCATATCCATAAATCATCCTGTATAGAATAGGGAAGTTGAAACGCCCCATATCCCTCGACTACAAAAAAAAGCATATAGGAATGCTCTCTTCATGCTCAACGTCACCAGCTCCGATTCCCGTCACCTCCCAGTCCTTGGAGGAGCGTCCTCAACATGCTGGTTCAAAAACCATGGAGGATCTCTCAATGCGACCAAGGTGAAACTTCTTCCCAACCAAGTTTTTCTATATACCTTTACCTTTTTTGGCAAATTTTCTAGGTTAATGATAATGTTAGCTCCTTGAGCAATTAAAAATAAGTTAATATTTTTCATTTGGGGTTTTGAAAATCTCATCTATTTTGAAATAAGTCCCTAAAAACGTTTAAGTTACTTGAAATCGATTTTTCTTTGTTGCTTTATTCTGGCTGATTAGCCTGTATAAAACTAATAGCTATTAGCTTTTGATTTTTATTCCTAGAATCAAATCATTCTTCCCCTACTTTTATGGTAAGAAACCATGTCGAGAAAAAAAGAAAAAGAAATCAAGGATGGTCATTAACTATAAAAAGGTTAATGAAGCCACCAAATTTGATGGGGGTTTTCATACCCAATAGTGAATTGCTAATACATAGAATCTGAGGTGCCAGATGGTTTAGCAAATTTGACGCTAAATCAGGACTTTGCGAGATCAAAATAAAGATGAAGAAAGGAAAAGGCTAATAGCATTCGGTTAACCTAATGGAGGACATTATGAATGAAAATTTATGCCATTTGGTTTCAAAAATTCCCCTTAGATATTCCAAAAATATACGAATAGCATTTTTGGACATTTATTATTTGTTGTTGTTTATATAGATGATATTCTTGTGCTCTATAAAACTAAAGATGAACACAAAGAACACCTAATAATGGTGGCTAAGTTATTGCTCAATCATGGTATTATTTTATCCCCTAAAAAGATAACTTTGATAAAAGAGGATATCGAATTTTTAGGGAAAAGAATTAAAATTGGTCACATTAAAGTGCAAGACCATATTATTACAAAGATCAAAGAGTTGAAAGATAACTTTAAAACTCTAAAAGATCTACAAAGCTTTTTGGGCTTATTAAATTATGGAAGAAGATATATACCCAATCTCTCTAAAAAGATTTCTTCACTTTAGAACAAACTTACTGAAGAATAAAAAAAATATAAAATTATAAATAATAAAGGAGTGACTCGATAGGACACAGACAAAATTAAAATTATACTCAATGATGAGCAATTACAAGAAATTGCTAACATAAAAAAAGAAATAAAAGAACAAAAAATCCTTTATCAGCCACATTCTAGAGATACATTGGTCATACAGATTGATGCTTCAGATATACATTGGGCTAGAATCTTATTTACACTTCTGCCAAAACTTGCCCGCTCTAGATTAGGATCAGAGCCCGGTTCAAGGGCAGATCAACCAATTAGACCCTAAAATATGTTCATATTACTCTAGAAAATGCAAAAGTCCAGAGAAAAATTATGCAACATATAATAAGGAATTATCAACTATTAAAAATACTATTAGATCCTTAAAAATATATTTATTATCATCCGAGTTCATTATTGTAATGGATAATCAAGTTGTTGCATAGTTTCTCAAAAACAAACCAAATTGTTTAATTGAGAAAAATATGCACAGAATTAAGTGGTCCATAATATTAGAAAACTGTATTTACACTGTTCGATATATTCCTGGATTCACTAATATTTGTGCTGATTTTCAATCCAAGCATGGCTAGCTCCTCTTCGGGAAAATAGCTGGATAAAAGCAAAGCACCTATTCCTCCTTAAAATGAGGTAAAGGAAGAGGGTAAGGAAGATAAATTCCTAATACCACAAATGTCTCAAGTCCTCAATAAACACCTGAACATGGACAAAACATTGAAATTATTGCCTGATTCCTTACTACTCCGAGATCATCAGGTACTAGAGGATATACTAAAGTTGCAAAATGGCTATTTTTTATAATGAACTTAGAAGAAGAAGGAAGTAGATGAAAATATACTCATCAGTTAGCTGAGTATATTAAAATAAGGGAAAATTACTTGGAGGAACCAAATGAAGTTAGGTCATGCATCCCCACCCCCCAACTAGAGTCAACCACTTAGGGACACCTTAACCCAAGTTTTTATGCTTTTACACCCCAAACCCACTGCCCAATAAAATCAATTCCCAAATTACCCTTCTTCCCAAGTTAAAACCCATTACTTTCCTCCTCTATCTGGCCCAAGACCTCCCCCTCCCCCACCACCACCGACGCCTCCACCCCTACGCCCCGTGTCATTGCCGACGACTCCTCGATCTTCTCATTTTTCTTCAGCGGGCGAGAGATCGGATCTCAAGCGGATTTCACGCTCTCTGACCCGAATCCGATAAAACTCCCAGCGGTATAATTCGACCTCCTATCATTTCTCCAGTAATTTAGCTTTTCTTCTCCGTCTATGATTCTAGGTTGTGGATCTTGAGCAATGTGGGGAGGATCTGGGAGCACCCTTTTATCCATTCCGTTGAACTTTTGGATGAATTTTGTTGTTTGGTTAGGGTAATTTGGATGCTTGATGGGGGTTTTTCTTGATTAATTAGGATTCGTTTGGTTCTAGTCATAGCTGTTAGATTTTGGTTCTTTCTTAATTACCTAGGGTTTATTTTGCTGTGAAATTTATAAGATTGCTAATTTTCTTTCTGCGAAAAATAATCATTTTTGTGTTTTACGGCCAGATCCGATGGAAAAACTTGTTTCTTTGCTAAGAATTTTGATGTAAAACTAGGAATTGAAGAAGTCTTCACTAGGTCCGAGCATTTCATGGAATTATGGTTACTTATTCATTATAAAAATAGAGGATCTGGTGTAATGTCACTTTAACCACTGAGGATTATTTTTTAGGTTAAAAAGAAATGAACTTTATCTATAATTTTATCCAATTACTGTTAGTCAATAATTTTCCCTAATTGCAAGACACTGATTTGGGACCCATACTTCTCTTGCTCTTCTTTTCTTAAATATTTATTTATTGTTTCGTGTTATAGGTATTTGGCAATTTAGTCTAGGTCAATTCTGCAACTACAAATTTTGCGAGTTCTGATTAATGTTATTTGGTCAGCAGTAAAAGAAGTAAAATTTGTAACAATGAAGGCACTCATTCTTGTTGGAGGATTTGGAGCCCGTTTGAGGCCGTTGACGCTTAGCGTTCCAAAGCTGCGTGTTGATTTTACGAACAAACCCATGATCTTGCATCAGGTATAAATACTTTGCCCTGTCTATATGAATCATACTTTGGTTGTGTTACTGAATAATGAAGTTTGATGTTAATTTTTTTTAAATTTCAGGTGTTAGAAGTTAGTCGGCAAGCCTTGATGGGAGAGGAATTAACGAAAAACCCTAGCTTTGTGACATATGACAAGCCATCTTAGAATTGCTCCAAATGTCCTTTTATGGAAGTCAACTTGCTTATGTGACATATGATGGTTTCATGTGACATATGACAGTTTTATGTCACATATGTTGTTTTTATGTGACATTTGTTATTTATACGTGATATTTTGGTGTTGTATGTAATATTTGGGTGTTGTATGTGATATTTGATTGTTTCTTGTGATATTTATTGTTTATACATGATATTTGGGTGTTGTATGTGATGTTTAGGTGTTGTATGTGATATTTGTGTGTTGCTTATAATATTTGTTGTTTATACGTGACATTTAGGTGTTGTATGTGATATTTGGCTGTAATTTATGATATTTGGGTGTTGTATGTGATATTTGGCTATAATTTATGATATTTTGGTGTTGTTTGTGACATTTTCTATTATACGTGATATTTGGGTATTGTATATGATATTTGGCTGTAATTTGTTGATAGTGAATGTGCTTATTTGTCACATGGCTGTAATTTGTTTATATGTGACACATGACTGTAATTTGTTGTAGTGATATTTAGATCTAATAGAGTCATTCAACATCCTCCTTCATCATCATCCCCTTATTCTTCTTTACCCACCAAGACCCAGGAATCAATAACTCGTCCTTCAAATACTCTGACACTCCTCTTCACCTTCAACTCAAACTCTCCCTTTTCACCATTCCACCCCTGCAACTGCGTGCAAAATCCATGGCAGATTGTGTCAAAATACTCTGACACTCGTCTTCACCGTATCATATGTCACACATAACACCAAAATATAACATAACAGTAGCATATGTCACATAACAACCATAATTTTGAGCTTTGAAATAATAGAGTAATAAAACTTTTTCACACTTCGATCTAAATAAATTTACATCAATACCTAGTACCCAAACATAGATAAACATGCCAAAGATAAACCAAATCAAATCCAATTATTTAAACACCTCCAAAATATTTGCAGGATAATCCACTTTTAGACCTTCCCCTCTTCCTAATAGCAGAAATAGAAGAAGAAGAATCAACACCAGGTTTCAATTTCAAATCACCACATTATAGTTACATGTGTTTGTCTAATACTTCCACTCAATCAATGGTGCATTATTACCCCCAAGTACAAAAGATATTCTGGCAGAGGATGTAAAATGACTCTATTAGGTCTAATATCACATTCATTATCAACAAATTACAACCAAATATCACATACAACACTCAAATGTCACGTATAAACAACAAATATCACAAGCAACACCCAAATATCACAAATTACAACTAAATATCACATACAACACCCAAATATCACGTATAAACAGTAAATATCACAAGCAACACACAAATATTACATACAACATCCAAATATCACATACAACACCCAAATATCACGTATAAACAACAAATGTCACAAGCAACACCCAAATATCACATACAACACCAAAATATCCTGTATAAATAACATATGTCACATAAAAACAATATATGTGACATGGAACAGTCATATGTCACATGAAACTATCATATGTCACATAAGCAAGTTGACTTTCATAAAAGGACATATGGAGCAATTCTAAGATGGCTTGTCACATGAAAGACAAACAAAATTTTATAGCAAAATTAAACAAGTTGATTTCCATTTCCTTATCAAATTTTACAAACCGATGAACTCTGTTAACCGTTCAAACGAAAAATTTGCACAAAACCAACTATACTAATAACCACATTGGAAGAGATTCCATCAAGGCTTCTCAACCTCCTCCTCCTCTCCAATCTAAGCCCAGACATCTACCTCATTGCCTTCTCAACCTCCTCCTCCTCCTCCTCCTCCTCCTCATTTGATTTGCTCCCCGAGACAAAGCTAGGGTTTTTTTGTTAATTCCTCTCCCATCAAGGCTTGCCGACTAACTTCTAACATCTAAAATATTAAAACACATGCCGATCAGTATAATCACCGACTTTAACACATGTATTGAAACACCGACATTCCGATTCCACCCTAAAATACAAAGTGGAATTCATAATGAGATTTTAGTAATTCTATTACCTTTGTTCTTGGGTGCCACAAGTAGATGAAGAATACTAGCTTGGTCTCATCATATAATGGTAACCTTCAAATTATTGATAAAAATTAGACGATATAGTCAATAATCAAGACTCAAGAATCTAATTCCAAACTTTTATAAAAAAATAGATTGTGAGGTTACCATGAAACGAACACATTGAAGAATCTTTCAAAGACCTTCAAGATTGCAACAATCACCCCGCCAAAAGAATTCAAGAAACCCCAATTCCTTCTCAAATCATCAATAACCTTATATTTTCCTTCTAAAATTTCAATTTCAAAAAACTAAATTCAAGAAAATGATCTCACCAGTATTGGCACCAGAAATGGAGCTGCCCTATGCTAGCTTGCCTTATCTCCATCATTTTAAAGCATTCAAATGCCGGATACGTGTAGCCAAGCATCAATCTACATCCAAATAAACCCTAATTTAACCCCCAAAGCCAAAATAAAGCATCAAATTTGGCAGCAAAAGAGGCAGAAGAAGCACGAACGCGAGAACTCGAGCCACGAATTCATTCAACATCCTTAGATATCTTGATGGATTTCAATGAAATTTAAGAATTTTGGGGTAAATTTTTGATTTATATAAGGGATCGGGGATCCCGTCAAGGGATGAAGAAGAAGAGGAGCGGTTGCTTGCTTCGAATGATTCCCCAAAGCCAAAACAAAGGGGGTTCAAACCAAAGGGTGCTTCCTCTACTCGATCGACGCGGGTGCGGAGGGCGGAGGAAGAGGATGAGGAGACGGTAGTGTAGAAGTGGAGGCTATGGCTACAGCGTCGGTGGTGGTAGGGGAGGGGGAGGCGGTGGTGGGGGAGGGGAGGTCTTGGGCCAGATTAGGAGGAGAAAAGGGATTGTGTTTTAAATGGGGAGAAGAAGGGTAATTTGGGAATGTTTTCTTGGGCAGTGAGTTTTAAGACTTGGTTGCACTTCTTTTTTAATTTTAGGATTTTTTGGTTATGGCTTTTAGGCTAGGGATGGGGATGCATGGCCCAACTTTATTTGGTTCCTCCAAGCAATTTTCCCTTAAAATAATAATGACACCTGACAATATCTATGAATGCCCTTATTGTATCAAGTGCATCAAACACCAAAAAGATCCTCAACAAAAAATAGGCAACTAGTGGTGACTTTGTTCCTCTCAAAGGCTAAACAAAGAGGGAAGAAGAAGAAAAAACTTCTCACAACAAGAAGCCCAATGCTTCCCAGGAACATTGGAAAAAGCCTCTTGAGTTTAAAGACATTGTAGTAAAAAACATGTATAATACTAGTTTTACCTAAAGAAGACTATACAGCTATAAATGATCCCTTTAAGAAACTCCAAGAAATGCGGGATGAAAACCCAATGCTAATTTAGCTTCAAATTTGCTAAACCATCTGACATTTCGGATTCTATGTAATAGCAATTCACTATTGGGGATGAAAAACCCATCAAATTTGGTTGCTTTATTAACCTTTTTATATTTAATGATCATCCTTGCTTTTCCTCTTTTTTTGCTCAGCATCATTTCTTACCATGAAAGTAGGGGAAGAATGATTTGATTCTGTTTTTTTGAATCAAATTGAGTTCAAAGAGCTCTGCTATTTGAGTTTCAAACTCTCTTCCATTTCAAGGTTAGCCGCTATAGGATTAACCCAGATATTTTCCCCTTTGTATTCATCCTTCATTTGGATGATACAATATCTTGAGCTTTTATCAAAATATAACAAGGGGATATTACTGTATAATGATGATAACATTGTGTGAATAGTTTTTACAAAATCATTGGCAATCGGAATATTATAATAAAGTTGCTTGATTTCATCTTGTAGCAGTGGGTTATTTTCACCACGCTATGCTGCGAGAGTGAGGGTAAAACATTTCCCAATGTGAAGTATAAAAGGAAATTTTAGAATAGGATATTTCTTCCGGTTAGGAAGAAATTTGAATTTAATAACATATTTATCAATGCTGATAGGAAACTAACGATGCATGTTATTGTTCCCTGTAATAATGTCTTCCATTTAATCATTTTTCATAACTTAGGCGGAAAGTGTCATGGATATTTCCATTCGGACTTTAATACCACTCGGAGGAAGGAGGCAATTCAAAAATTCTCAAGTTATTACATCCTTTATTGCTAAGGCAACAACTATGACTTAAAAAGTTAAACATCTTCCTGTTATCTTTGAAACAATTGATAAACAGGAAATATCCATGACACTTTCCGTCTATGCTATGGAAAGTGATCACATGAAAAAAATTATTATAAGGAACAATAACATACATCATTAGTTTCCTATCACCATTGATAAATATGTTATTAAATTCAAATTTCTTCCTAACCAGAAGAAATTACCTAACCAAAATTCCTTTTATGCTTCGCAATAGGAAAGGTTTTACCGTCACTCCTGCAACATAGCGTGGTGAAAATAACCCACCACTACAAAATGAAATTAGGCAACTTAATTATAATATTCCGGTTGCCAATGATTTTGGAAAAAGTATTCACATAACGTTATCGCCATTATACAGTGATAACCCCTTGTTATGTTTTGATAAAGCCCGAGATATTGTATCATCCAATTGAAGGATGAATACAAAGGGAAATATATCAAGGTTAATCCTATAGCGACTAACCTTGAAGATAGAAAAAAGTTTGAAACTCAAATAGCAGGGCTCTTCAAACTCAATTTGATTCAAAAATTAGAATCAAATTATTACTCCCTGCTTTCATGGTAGGAAATCATGCTGAGCAAAAAAGAGGAAAAACAAAGATGGTCATTAACTAAAAAAAAGGTTAATGAAGCCACCAAATTTGATGGGTTTTTCATCCCCAATAATGAATTGCTATTACATAGAATCTGAGATGCCAGATGGTATAGTAAATTTGACGCTAAATCAAGATTTTGGTAGATCAAAATAAAAGACGAAGAAAGTAAAAGGCTACTGATATTTAGATGTCCTAATGAAGGACATTATGAATGAAATGCTATGTCATTTGGTCTCAAAATTGTCCCTCAGATATTCCAAAAATGGACGAATAACATTTTTGGACACTTATTATTTGTTGTTGTCTACATAGATGATATTCTTGTATTCTCAAAAACTAAAGAAGAACACAAAGGACACCTGATAGCGGAAGATAAGCTATTTCTCAATCATGGTATTATTTTATCCCCTAAAAAGATAACTCTAATGAAAGAGGATATCAAATTTTTAGGGAAACGAATTAAATATGGTTACATTGAATTGCAAGACCATATTATTACATAGAAGAAGGTATATACCTAATCTCTCTGAAAAGATTTCATCACTTCAGAATAAACTTACTGAAATCAGGCAATAATTTCAATGTATTGAATGTTGTCCCCATTTTTCTTTGTCCTCATTTTCTTCTCTTTATGAAAAGAGTGATCAACATTACCTATGTATGGAATGTTGTTGTGAGCAGCAAGGCCAGTTCTGAGATTTTAGGGACCCTGTGCGAAAAGTAAACACATGGCCCTTCTCTATATACAAAATATCAATAAATTTCAATTTGAATCCCTAAAATGCTAGGGAACAAAATGTTACTAATCAAACATTAAAATGTCACCTAATTTTTTTACATCTGGATAATTTTTAACATACTTTTCAAGTGCTATTGCCCATTCTTCATCTCTTCGGTCACCTGAATAAAATGTTACTGATTTAACATACTTTTCAAGTGCTATTGCCCATTCTTCATCTCTTCGGTCACCTGAATAAAATGTTACTGATCAGATAAATACATGTAATCCCAATTGCCCATTCTTCATCTCTTCGGTCACCTGAATAAAATGTTACTGATCAGATAAATACATGTAATCCCAACTTAATAAAACTTTCCAATAGAGCAAATAGTCCACAATAAGAAATACTTGTATATTATATTCCTCTTGTATCTATGCTTACCTTCATAAGAGATATTGAGGCCTTTAGCATCAAAAAGTATCATCGAAAAATTGTCCTCCTTGCATTTTTAGCTGCAAAATCACTAATTAAGCCTTTAACATCAATTTTATCTATAAAATTATTTTTAATGGATATCAAAGCTAGTCCATTTAGTCTTTCTTGTGACATGGTCGATCTCAGATAAGATTTTAATAATTTTAATAATTTTAATTTTGAAAAACTTCTTTCTACAGATGCGACTGTGTAACAGGTATAGTCAACAATATTCTATAAGTAATAAATGCATTTGGAAAACAATTTCATATTTTTAAGAAATTCAGTATATCAATAGTCATCTTTGTTTCTTTTGGTAAAATATTTTGTAAGTTTTTTAGTTCTCCAAATAAATCTTTCCCATCAAGATCAGAAAATGTTTTATATTTTAGAACAATTTCAAGATTATCACAACATGCTTTCAAGTTATTATCATCTAATGAATTTAACTTTTCTGAACCAAACAAAAATCCAAAAATATCTTCATATGCTTTATATTGCTCAAACTTTTTCTTTAGTGAACCAATAGCTTGATCTACAATATACAAAAAATAATTGATTCTAAAAGATTCTTCAGCTGATTGTGTTGTCTCCTCATTAACATTCTTATCAAATTGTCTTTTTCTACGGATTTGATGTTTTATTTGAAATATAGAATCAATTTCTATTTCATTAGTAATTTCTTTAGCAATTGTCATAGCTTGTATGAGGCCAACTTCTCTATAATCCTCAAAAAAAACCTAATCAATCCTTTTACTTGATCTACAGCAATATTAATAAGCATGTCTTTAGATTATAAAGATTTGTTAATTAAGTTAACAATAAACAATATATCATACCAAATAATCATACTTAATAAAAATTCAAAATTTCCAATTCAAAATATATCATACCTAACAATCCTTATTTTGGAGTCATTATCAGTTTCTGCTAACTGAAGTAGTACTTCTCTTATTTTAAGCATTTGCAATCTAATTGCTTTAACGCTTTCAATATGGCTTTCCCAACGTGTAGCCGACAGTGACTTCACAGTTAAACCTTTAACATTATTTATCAAAATTTGCCATCGCTTTGTTGAGTGAGAAAATAATGTATAAATGCATTGTATCACTCCAAAAAAGTTTTTTGCTTTACCGCAACAATTTATCATATCACAAAGTGTTAAATTAAGACTATGACAACCACAAGGCATGTATAATGCTCTAGGATTTATATCAAGTAATTATTTTTGTACACCTTGGTGTCTCCCTTTCATATTAGACCCATTATCATACCCTTGACCTTGTACATTATCAATATCAAAATTAAGAGTTTTTAGCACATTTTGTAATTCTTCATAAAGTCCTTGTCCTGATGTATCTTTTATTTTTAAAAATTCTACAAAAAATTCTTTTATTTTTATCGGGCTTGTAGAAATATCAATACATCGTAATATTAAAGCCATTTGTTCTTGGTGACTTACATCCGGAGTACAATCAAGTATTACTGAAAATATTTAGCTTCTTTAATTTTTTTTGAACTATTGCACATTTGATTTTAGAAGCTAACATACTTATCAATTCATTTTGAATGCTATGAGCAAGATAATGATAATGAATTTCACCATGGTCAATACGTCGAACATGTTCTTACATTACCGGATCCTATTCTGCAATCATTTTAGTTAGGCCTAAAAAAAATTCCATTATTATTTTGATAAATTCTCTCATTTGTTCCTCAAAATGCTAAGTTATGTTTAGCCAGATATGTAACAATAGAAATTATTCTTTGTAATACTTTCTTCCAATGTTCCTTCTCTTTATTAATTTGCTCTTGTATATTTTTATCGATTGTTTTATTTTTCTTTAATCTTATGTGTAAATCAAGCCAAGTACTCATGTTAATAATGTTCTCATTAGTTGTTTTATGTTCTTTAAGCCTAGCATTAAGATGTATTCAATCATTAAATCCTTCATTTATTAAAAAAACTTTTCTTAAAATCATTTTAAAACAATTTACAACAAAAATAGATTACTTTATCGATATCCTTTAAATAAACTAATCATTCCCTATCGCATTTCTCTCTATTTGATAAATGCCTAGTGTAAAATGCCGAAGAAAAACATCTTCCTAATTTATCTTTAGGACCTTTTTCGACCAATAGATCTCTTATAGGGCCATTTTCCACTAATATATCTCCAGATTTTGTGTCCAAATTATCCCAAGTTCTTGGATCATAAATATTCAAATTCATGAGCATGGACTGATTAGGTGTTCATTTCCTAAAATATTTTTATTCTCATTTTCATTTTCATTGTCTATATCAATTTCATTCTGATTCTGATTCTCATTTTCATTATCATTTTCATTTTTACTTTGATCATCAACATTTTTATTCTCATACTCATTTAGGCCCAAATCATTGATGTTATCATTTTCAATTAAATTTTCAACTAAATATTGTATTTCTCTAACAATGAATTTATCAAGCGCTCCACTTTGAGTTTGGACAAATCGTTCAATTTTTCTTTTTTCTTACGTTTATCATATCCAGAAGGATACTTTCTTGGAGGCATTTCTATAATAAAATAAAAAATATTACAATCAAATTGAAAGAAGTCAGGATTCGGAACAATACAACCTAATTTGAAGCCTTAAATCAAGTGGAAGAGGTACTCGAGTAGTTTGCAAAAGATAGTTGACTTTCCTCTTCCCAAGGTCCCACCTGTAATATGAAAGAAAGAATTCATAAGAAAAGAAAGAAAATAGTTCAAATAGAGGTATATATATACTATATTAACAACCTAAATACCACAGCGAAAATACATAGCGATTTCTCATAATGAAAATTTTCTTTTAGTTGTTATATAAAGTCGTTGCAAATGGCTACGCCTGAAACAAAGAAACCCTTCCGAGTCATGAAAATTGCTTTTTTCCCCTTTCGAAGAAAAGGTCAACGAATTTTCATTTTGAACAGTCCCTCGAGTCGATCCAAAAAAACGAACCTAAAAAGAATGTTTTGATATGAAGCTTTGATTTTGAATTAAAAACAATATTTTTTATGCAAAAAAAATGTGTATGGAATCTCATGAAATCACAGTCATAGGTATATCCTCGTAGATTCAACATTTTTAATCAGTATATTTGGTGATGACAGTTAATTAAAAAGATTTTAATTTTCAAAGCAAAACTGGAAAATTTTGCAGACAAAATGTGATTCCATGAGCAACCCAACAATATCTCTCTATAGTCAACAATCACAATCAGGAAAAAACAACGAAACAAATATAATTTCTTGGATCCATTAAATCAAAACCCTAATGATGGGAGGAGAAACGTGATCAGATAATCAAATGAATCGATTCTCTTTAGAGATCCAGAGAGTAAATGGATGTAAATACTTGCAACTGAGCTGGGATCTCTCTTTCTCCTTCCCCTCGATTCGTTTGAGCTGCGATTCTTGGATTTTCTTTTTTTCTTAATGAGAGAGAATTTTGTTCTTGAGATCTAATAAGAAAATAGTACTTGCATATTTTGTTTTTTGGGATGTGATGGCCAATGGGAAAAGAGATGGAATAGGACTTGGGATGATGTGCTAGACTGCTAGCCTTGGGAAAAGAGATGGGCTAGGACTTGACCGATCTAATAAGAAATGGGATCTCTTTTGTATCTGTGCTGACCTTCACTGTAACATGTCACTGCTATAGTGAAGTCTTGCGAAAAGAGATGTGCTAGCCTGCTACTGCTAGGACAAATATACTTGCATGATTTATTTTTTGGGGCCCCAAAGTTTAGGGGGCCCTGTGCGGTGGATCAGCCCGCACAGCTTCAGAACCGGGCCTGGTGAGCAGCGTGTTCAAAAGAGCTCAATTATGGATATGCATGGTTTCCATGATCGCAATTTTGTGTTGGCGCAATTTTAAAGCTTATTATTTGGAAAATTGGATAAACAGCGGTGAAGTTTCAAGTGAAAATTTTCTTGAGATTGTATTCAAAAATGAATTGGATACATTCACACACTGAAACATTCTGAATATGCAGGACCACTGTCTACTACTTCCAGGTGAAGTGCCATGTAAAACCGAAAGAAGTGCTTGAAATGAAAAGAACACAATATTCTCCTCGAGGGCTTGTAAATATGCGTCTTTTGTACTTTCAGCCAGTTGAGCGCATCTTTTGATGGATATATGTTCTATCAATGATTTTCAGGTGACTATTGAGTATGTTCTGATTGTATGTGATATTCTTCTGCTAATTTGGAACCTTGCAATGTTTTTCTCTAATAGATAAAAAGGTTATGAAGTTTTTTGTGCAAAACCCCTAATAATCCAGGGTAATTTGGTTAGATTTACCTTTATTTATTTATTTATTTTTGCTCATGAGTCATGACTGATGGCTATTTCTCTTGAAGGATTGAACAAAATGAATCATACAAGTTAAGAACATGATAACACTAAATTTTGTCATACTGAAGCAAATTAAACTTGTACAGGCCACTCTCTCACAACATTGGCACGCTCACCGCAATACACTAGTCTTGTTCAGACCAAATTAAACCAAAACGAAGCAAGAGCATATACATAGCCAAACCCAAAGAAAACTCTTGAACTCCCACTATCAAAAGGAGTATTGTCCACTAATGGCTGTGCACCAAATCCCAGTGACTGCTGCCCTTGCACTCCAGCACCAGGCTGCACCCCTCCACCACTAGCCTGCTCTTGCTGCTGCCCAATTTGGCGATTAGCGCCGACAGCTGGCGCAGTGACGGGCGACGCTGCGGGAGCCTTCCCCTGTTCTTCTTCTTCATCCACTCCAACAGGCTGCGCTCCTGCACTTGGTTGCTGCTGCTGTCCAATTGGCTGATTCACATTGACATCTGGCGCATTGACGGGCGACACTGGAGGAGGCTCCTCCTGCTCTTGTCCTTGATCCCCTTCACCAGGCTGAACTCCTGCACTTGGTTTCTGCTGCCGTCCTGTTGGCTGATTTGCGCGAACAACCGGTGCAGCGACAGGCAATCCGGAAAGACCGGGATCCTGTTCTGGCAGCATCGGCGGCGGGGGGGCAGGAAAGGATTAGCAGGCATCATGCCTGGAAATGCGGAAGGGGAGGAAAAGAGGAGGGATGAGATGCATAGGAGGAGGAAGAAGGCCATTATGTTAGAATGAATAGTAGAGGAAAGGGTACCCGAGTTTTTAAAGGATGGAGTTTTAGAGTGAGTTGGTGTAGTTGTTTGATATGAGGTAGTATAATTTTTTTTTGATTTTTTGTTTTGTTTTTTTAGGATTGTATTAGGAGGTAATCATTTCAGGTCCTACCAAATGCAATAGAAACTAATCCATCATAAACTGACTCCATGTCTTACGTATTTAATTTTGTTTTATTTGGTGTATCACAATTTGAACTCTTATATCAATTTCAGGTGGCAGTTCCGGAGTACTGGCAGGAGTACAGCGTTGCCGACGAGGGGAAACAAGTTTGCATTATGTTTTATGGAAAATTTCAAATTTTCAAAATTTATATTGTTTATTACTTAATTTAGTTTAAATATCCTAAATTATGACCCAAAATGAACAAGTTTGAATCTTGTAACTCTAATTGAAAGAATTTCAGTTATTAACCGTAACTCCGTTACATTTTGCCCTATTTGAACAACCCTTATAATCGTAAATTTAATCGAGCACTTGTTAACTATTAACTCTAATTGAATACCGAATAATGAAAGTTGATTTACATTATGTTTCATGCATACTATAAATAAGTGTGATTATATAAGCTTGTGATGTGAAAATGTGTGCAATAATTTTTTTTTTTAAATAGAGCGATATATAACACATTATAATTTTTAATAATGTGTTTTATATCCAATTTAGGTGAATGAAAAGATAACATTATCACTAGACTCCCGTCCAATAATTACATCCAACTCTTTGGACTTATAATATAAGATAGACGAGTCAAATTTGGGTAGGAGATAAAGTTTTCTATCCGAAAAATGATTGTTTACTTTATGTTATAATAAGAAAGAATCAGGATAGAAATTCATAATTATTGGACCTGTCCTTCTTGGACGGGTTAGGAATATAATAGTGCATACATCCAACTTTATATATGTGACGCCTCTGGTTTCACACAATGCTACAGTCCAAGGTGAACACAAGGATGTAAAACCTGCCATGCACCCACATAGTGCATCAACACGTTTCACCATTACAGTAATATCTCTCTAGTAGAAACAACAATAAATACGTGTAGGTACAAAGCAGATAGAACAAAGTAATACTGTAATGAAAATTAATAAGGAAATGAGAGAATCATGTTCCAACTAAATATAATGAAGTACAACCGTTAAACTGGAACCAATGTGAAGTGTCTCAATACATAGAGTCAAATAAAATAGTACAAAGGCACTCGTCCTTTACAAAATAAAATACAACTTTAAATGTCCGAAAGTAAATCATAACAACTGTGGAGATCTAAATAATTACAAAAAATAAATAATGATGGGAGCTAATCTAAAACTCCATCAACTTGTGACTCTCCGTGCGCCTGACTCGCTGCCTGAAAAGAGGGAAAATAACAAGCGTCAAAGCGCCAGCGAGAACATCTCCACCGCCCCAGGGGGAGGGGGTTAGGAATATATATGAAAATACAAGTTAGTACATATAGATATAAAATCATCTATCCTGAACTAAGAGGAATTTGATATTTAGAAATCCACAACACGAGATGGGTACATCGAGCGAAATAATCCAAACAAGGAAACCCTCATGTATATACCTCGTAGCTCAAATTGTGAATCGCTAATACCAACTCCAAACCCTATGAAATAAACAATAAATGAAAGACAGAACAATACCAAACCTCATCCAATGCCAAACATGTAACACATCTCACACTACCCTTGGGTAGGTGATGTAGTCACTAATATAACAATCCGGTAAAATGAAGCTCACATAAAATATGGTGTAGGAAACTCAGCTTATTACCATCTACTCTCGAGTAACTAACATGGGAGCATACATGCAATCCGTGAAATAATCTATCAGAAACAATCATGCTTTTGTAAGGCGCTCACAATATCCTGTGACGTCACCATCTTACTCAATCGCCTTGCAGAATGTAGGCATATCAGCCCAATCTGGAATGATGCATCATAGAGTGTAGTATGTCACGGTCTCATTGTAGCATACCAACTAACCCACTCTGAGTGTAGTCTCCCATGGTCTCATTACAGGATACCAACTAACCCACTCAAGCATCCACAATATGATGAAATACAAAATGCATCATTCTCTAACATGACAAATCAAAATATAGAATTAAATACCTCCAAATGCGCGTGTGTGCTCAAATTCCATATACATGTGCTCCAGTGGTCAAGCACGTGTTTTGATGTGCGGACACGAACCTCATGTTCACAATCATCTCACATGATACAAACATCAAGTTCACAATTCGCAAGCTAACATAGACCAGTCGACTGATGTATCTTCATCGGTCGACTGACGGTATACACAAAACATGTACAAAGCCACACAGCCTTGATCGGTTGACTGATACTTGTGCTTCAAATTATTTTGGGTTAGCTTTCAGATTCCTATAAATTATTTCGGGTGACACGTGGATTTTGTTTCTATCTCTTGAACATTGATATTATTCAAATAAAACACATATCCTCCTCACGCTCCCAAGAAGCCTCCTCAGCTCCTTTCTAGTTCCACTAAACTTTGACTAATGGAATCACTTTATTTCTAAGCCTCTTGTCCTCCTTAGCAAGAATACGAACTGGGATCTCAATGATGGTCAAATCTACCTGAAGCTCAATTGCTGGTGCATCTAACACTCTCTGCTACCCCTCGTCACGTAAATGCTTCTTGAGCACCGAAACATGAAAAACGTCGTGTATACCCGATATCGATGCTCGAAGATCTAGCCGATACGAGACGACTCCAACACGATCAACAATCTTAAATGGTCTAATATATCTAGGGGCAAGTTTTCTCCATCTGCCAAATCGCTGGACACCCTTCATTTGTGACACCTTCAATAGCACATAATCTCCAACCTAGAACTCTAAAAGTTGTCGCCTCTAATCTGTGTAACACTTTTTTCGTCTCTGTGCCGCAAGAATACGCTCTCGAATCAATGATATCTTCTCTGAAGTCTGCCTAACCAAATCTAGTCCAAGTAATAAACTGTCCTCCAGTTTTGCCCAACAATCGGGGATCTACAAGGCCTCCGGTACAACGCCTCATAAGGAGCCATACCTATAGTTGCTTGATAATTGTTGTTATAGGCAAACGCAATCAATGGAGTATGATCTTCCCAGCTGCCCTAAAAATTGATAACACAAGCTCGCAACATGTCCTCCAAAACTTGGTCGACCCTCTCTGTTTGGTCATCTATTTGTGGGTGGAAAACACTACTATATGATAGTTGGCTGTCAAAAGAATTCTAGAAGCTCTTCCAGAACTCTATGCAATCGAACAATCTCTCGGATGATAATCCTCGCATAAGTCTCCGTTGTATAAGTAGTCTTGATGGGTAGGAAGTGTACTGACTTCGTTAATCGATCAACAATCACCCAAATCAAATCATTCCCTTTGCTAGACCTCGGCAAGCCTACAACAAAGTCCATCGAGATATTTACACACTTCCACTTAAAAATGGGTACAGACTGTAGGGTACTCGTGGGTCTGTGATGTTCTGTCTTCACTTGCTGACAGGTAGAGCATTTCGCTACATACTCCGTAATATTCCTACGCATGCCATTCCACTAAAAATGTCTCTTCAGGTCCTTGTACATTTTGGTTATGCCTGGATGCATTGTGTACCTAGTGCGATGTGCCTTATCAAATAATTCCTTCCTTAACTGCGGAATATCCAACACCACTAGTCCGCCTTTCATTCGAACGCCCCCATCTAATCCGATGGTCCAATCAGCCTTGGGCTCTTAGGAAATCTCCCCCTTTCGGGTTTGAATCCAAGAGTCCTCCACCTGAGCACTGATCACTCTATCAGTCCACGACGACTGTACGTCTAAAGCTCCCAAAAATGCATTGCTCTCGCCAATCTCTGGCCTAAAGTCAAATTGACTAAGAGTGAGAAGATCTCGATACAACGAGCACCTCAAAGCTACAATCCCGTGACAACGCTTCCTACTCAACATGTCTGCTACAACGTTTGCCTTCTCCGGATGATACTGCTGTGCAAACTCGTAATCCTTGATGAACTTGATCCATCGCCGCTGTCTCTGGTTGAGTTCCTTCTGAGAGAAGAGGTACTTCAGACTTTGATTGCCTGTAAACAGTTCAATTTGAACTCCATAAACATAATATCTCCATATCTTCAGTACGAAGACTACTGCTGCCAACTCTAAGTTATGGGTGAGATAATTTTGCTCATGAGTCCTCAACTGTCACGAAATGTAAGCTACTACTCTCTAGGTCTGTATCAAAACACCTCCTAATCCCAACAAAGATACATCCATGTAGACAACAAAAGTCTTATCACTGCTCGGGATGATCAAAACCGATGTCGTAGTCAACTTGGTCTTTAAAGTCTCAAAGGCCTTCTAGCACTCCGGTCACCAAACAAACTATACACCCTTCTTCGTAAGGTGTGCCAATGGGGTAGCAATCTTCAAAAAGACCTTGATAAACTTCCTGTAATAGTCGGCAAGACCTAAGAAACTATGAATTTCTGTCACAGTCTTCGACGGCTCCCAATTCAGAACTGCTTCCACTTTGGCTGGATCAACTGCAATGCCCTCCTTGCTATTGACATTACCTAAAAATTTGACTTCTGAAAGCCAAAATTCACACTTGCTAAACTTAGCGTACAACTGGTGCTCCCGCAAAGTCTACAATACCAATCAACAATGCTGCTCGTACTCGGCCTCTGATCTCGAATGAATGAGGATGTCATCGATGAAAACAATCACGAACTAGTCCAAGTATGGACAAAAACCCGGTTCATCAAATCCATGAATATTGCGGGTGCATTGGTTAGCCCAAATGGCATAACAAGGAACTCAAAAGACCCATATCGAGTTAGAAAGGCGGTCTAAAAATATCCATCTCCCGAACCCACAATTGATGATAGCCAGAACAAAGATCAATCTTCGAGAAACATTGTGCTCCCTACAACTGGTTGAATAAGTTATCAATTATCGATAGTGGATACCTATTCTGGATGATGACCTTATTCAACTCGTGATAATCGATACACAATCAAAGGCTGCCATCATTCTTCTTTACGAAAAGGGCCGGTGCTCCCCACAAAGAATGACTCCGATGAATAAAACCCTAAGATATAAACTCATCTAACTCAGTCTGTAGCTCCCTCATCTCAGTATGTGCCATACAATAAGGTGCACGGGAGATCGGTGTTGTGCCCGACTATAATTCGATGTAGAACTCAACCTCTCTCATTGGAGGTAATCCAGGTATGTCCTGAAAGACATCCTGATACTCTCAGACGACTCTGGTCTCACACAAATCAACACCGTAATCTCGAAACATCACCTTCTTGATTTATCCGCAAGCTAGTTGCCCTATGAGGTCGCTATGACTAACTCGGTCTCATCGGACGCTCGCAAGCTGGCTATTTTTGCAAAACAGTCGATAGTGACGTGGTAGGATAATAGCTAATCCATACCAATAATCACGTCGAACTTAGACATATGCAAATTCATCAAATCAATAATAAACTTAGTCTTATCTAAGCTGATAATGCATCTCCTACAGATACTCTCTAAGAGGGACACTTCTCCCAAAGTAGTAGAAACTAACAGAGAAATATCTAAGGGCCGAGCTACAAGCTGGAGTCTAATCATGAGAGCATAGGAGATGAAAGAATGCGAAGCTCCTAAATTAAAAAGAATACGGGCTAGAAAGGAGTTCACAAGGAACGTACATTCCACTACGGCCCCTCTCACACCGTGATCACGTGGTACGACTGCATACACTCTGCCTAAAGCTGTGGACTACTACGCTGAAGGATCTGTGGTATAGGGGACTATTTATCCCTAAGGAATTTCCTGGATAGCTTGAACCTGTCCCTCTATCCTCAGAACTATTGGTGGTGCCTCAAGCCTCAGCACCTAGCCTTGACCTCAGCACTGTCCACGATTCTGCTACTACTGACCCTGATTCTTGCTCTGCTAGCCTCCTGTTGGTGCACTGCGACACTCTGCGGCTCTGTGTTCGAACTTGTGGTAGTGAAAACAAGTGCCTTGAAACATGCGTTGTTGCTGCGCCCTCTGATCTAGCTGAGGCCCCTTCTTATGAGGGTCTTGCTGCTACAAACCCTTGCCCTGTTGCTGGGGCCATCCGGATCCTAAAAATGGTCTCTTACCCTTATTCTTGTCTCCAATCTATCCTACTTTAGCATTCCCTTCCTTGCCCTTCTGAAACATAACAGTCTCTGTCTCCTGTGCTATAGCGGCATCGGCTACCTCCCGCACTGAATGGAATCGTCTGGATATAAGATAGTAGCATAAACTTGGACAAAGCCCCATCAAAAATATCTGAGCCTGACGCTCTCCTATCTGTCACATGCCCGTAAACCTGAGTAAACCTACAAACTTTCTCTAATAATCGGCTAAAGTCATATCTCCCTGCTCCAATCGGGCAAACTCCAACTCCTTTCCGGCTTTCGCCGTCGCTGACACATATTGCTCGTTGAAGAAATAAATGAAGTCCTCCTAGGTGAGTGTCATATGCTGCTCTGGAGTGAACTGAAGTTGGCACCACCTTCCTGCGTCGCCCTTAAGGCTGAATGCTGCTAGCCTCTGCTTCTGTACTGTGTCCACATTAAGAATATCTAAAATATTCCTCACATCTTCCTTCAACTTGTGTACCACAAGTGAATCCGATGTGCCATGAAACTCCAGTGCCCTCATCTTCTGGTACCTCTCCACCAAACGGAGCCAAGCCTCCTGCTCCGTGGCCTTATCAACATCTTGTGGGGGTGTGACTGCTGGCGAATCCTCTGCAATAGGTACATGAGCTACTGGTGGCGGCACTACTGGAGGTGGTGTTACTGGTGGAACCTGATTCTCCATGTGCTTCTCAATCACCTCTAGCTGGGGTTCAAGCGGTGCTATGAGGTCGATCAGGTACTGTGGAACCTGCTGTGGCTCGGGCTCTGGATCAGCTTGCCTAGCTCCCTAAGCATGGGTTCCTCTACAACCATGTCCTTTTCCTGACATCCGAAATTCAGGAGTAGAGCTTATAAGACACAGTAAGTGAGACCTCAAGCAAAAATAACATAACATGTAACAATAGGTAAATCGTATCACATATCATTTAAACACATACTTTTCAATCAAGTAAGATAGTAATCATAAAAAAAATTCATAATTTTTCAAGTTATACATATAACGTCCTCACTCAATTTAGGAATTCCTGACTGACACTATACATGATTCCTAGGAAACTCTATCCTAAATCCACGACTCGACACATGATAATATTAAGGATGCTGGAACTAGAGCTCTGATACTAACTGTGACGCCCCTAGTTTCACATAAGGCTGTAGTCCAAGGTGAACCCAATGATGTCAAACTTGCCATGCACCCACATAATACAACAACATGTTTTACCATCATAGTAATATCTCTCTAGTTGAAACAACAATAAATAAGTGTAGGTACAAAGCAGATAGAACAAAGTAATACTGTATTGAACATGAATAAGGAAATGAGAGAATCATGTTCCAACTGAATATAATGAAGTATAACTATTAAACTGAAACCAATGTGAAGTATCTCAATACATAGAGTCAAATAAAATAGTTCTAAGGCACTCAGCCTTTATAAAATAAAATATAACTCTAAATGTCCGAAAGTAAATCATAACTACTGTAGAGCTCTAAATAACTACTAAAAATAAATAATGGTGAGAGCTAATCCGAAACTCCATCAACCTGTGACTCTCCGTGTGCCTGACTCACTGCCTGAAAAGAGGGAAAACAACGAGCGTCAAAACGCTAGCAAGAACATCTCCACCGCCCCAGGGGGAGGGGGTTAGGAGTATATATAAAAATATAAGTTAGTACATATAGATATAAAATTATCTATCATGAACTAAGCGGAATTTGATATTTAGAAATCCACAACACGAGAATGGGTACGTCGAGCGAAATAATCCAAACAAGGAAACCCTCATGTATATACCTTGTATCTCAAATTGTGAATCACTAAATCCAACTCTAAAACCTATGAAATAAACAATAAATGAAAGATAGAATAATACCAAACCTCATCCAATGACAAACATGTAACACATCTCACACTACCCTCGGGTAGGTGATGCAGTCACTAATATAACAATCCGGTAAAAGGAAACTCACATA